>NW_004524829.1:714784-717510 GCF_000260255.1 Octodon degus | reverse complement strand
CTGAGCTGTTTGGCCAGCCCTGGAAGCAGTTTTAAAGCAAAAGCTTATTTACAAAGAAATTTGTTCATGGCACATAAATCGAAGAATCTCCATTAATAGCCACAGTAAGATTAAAGCTCATTAAAGAAAATAGGGACTGAAGTTTTTGAGAAAGGAAGTCAGCTGAAACAAGCTAGGAGGAAAAGACCATGAATTGAGAGGACTGCTACAACCTGGAGGTTAATTTTAACAATAATGGGCTATCTAAGACTGGTTAAGGAGATGAAACTGTAACTAGGATAAGGAGAAATAAGAACGTTACTGTGCATATTTTGATGGCAGCTGCTGAAGGAGACTGATGGGAAAAGTGACTTTCACTGTGCACCTGGTAGACAGCTACAACTTTGAGTGATTGTCCTGACCAGAGGATGCATGTACTTCTGAGCTAGGAAATCACTGTGTATGTCAAAGGAGCAGTAAGTTCCAGGGATAATGAGCTTTCTGGATATTGTCCATCAAGAAGCAGTGACCCAGGCAGGGCAGTACCAGTGTTTGGCCACAGATGATTATAAACAGGAACTAATCTTCAAGCAATAGGCTGAAAATAAGTGCAATGGAAGTGATTAGATAATAGTTTTGTTGTTTTGTGATGGTGGAAATTTCTTTCTCTCTCGCTCTCTCTTTAAAAAATTCTCTTTGATAAATATTATTTTTGCTTTTATTTTATTTTGAAGGGTAAAATCAAAAGCAAAAAGAAATAGCAGAAACAAAGTTAGAAATAGGACAAAATTGGGCCTATTAACTCAGTTGTTTAAGGGCCTGCTTAAGCAAATGTAGTCGGGCTCAGGATATTGTGGTTTGATCCCCAGATCCTCCTGTCTTTCTAGACCTACCCTTAAGGCATCCTGAGCCAGCCAAAAAAAAAAAAAAATTCTTCTGAACTTTAAAAAAAAAGTGGCCTAGGAGATGGCTCAGTAGAATAAGCACTTGCCTGGCAAGTGCAAGGTTCTGAGTTCAATCCCCAGTTCTGTGAAAAAGAGAAAGAAAGAAAGAAAGAAAGAAAGAAAGAAAGAAAGAAAGAAAGAAAGAAAGAAAGAAAGAATACAACATATAGCAGTACATATTATACATTTTCAAAATGAGAATAGCTAATGAACGATGGTTGTTACATTGTCTGTTTTTATTATCAGATCTGTTGCTCAGATTAACAGAAATAGTTACACATGATTGGACAAATAATTGATTATTAGGGCTTGTTTTCAAGAAACCTTAACTTTTTCTATTTTCTTATCTTCTTTACTAATTTAATTTAATTTAATTTTGAATAATAAAAACAGCAGCAAAACAAATAGAAAAACGATAGAAACAGGGTAAAATACAACAGTACATATGTTACAGATTTTCAGAGCGAGAATAACTAATTAACAATGGTTGTTATTATCTATTTTCACTGTTAATTCTGTTGCTCAGATTAACAGATACAATTATTCAAGACTGGGAAAATAATTGAATATTGGTGCTTGCTTTCAGGAAATTTTAATTTTTTTCCTTGTCTTCTTTTGTTTTAATATATTTTAAAGAGAGTATAATAATTGAGAAAACATTAGAAATGGCTGAGATGACTATACTCATAATTTCTACCAGTTTTTTTGAAAATAGCTATTAATGTTTAGAATTTTTACCCTGACTAACTCTATGCTGATATCAGCGATCTGAGCAACTACATTGAGGACAGCAACATGTAATACAAAACCAATGGTTGAATACCTCTCATCTTGGTCTTCTTTGATAAATATTTATGCAGCATGCTATATAAACAAATAGTTAAAATAATTGCAGACAAATGTGATTATAATAGAGGGCTGAGCAGAATGCGGTGGTAACATTTACCACTTACATTTACTACTTATTTCACACTTAGCTTCTTGTGAAGGTATACACTGTATATGAAAGGTTATACTTTCATGAAACATTAAATCTGTTCTTCTCCTGATTTCCTTTGTGTCTCTATTTCATGTAAAACAGAAGGGCTTGGTTTGTACAGTGGATGAAGTCCTTTAAGTTTTGAGTCACTCTGATGTCTGAGGCAGCAAGACAGTGAGATGGAGAGGGCATTAGCCAGACATACCCAGTTCCAGGAAGGTGGTATCTCAATCCTTTTATGGCTAGTAATGAAAATGGTATTGGCCATCATGTGTGGTGACAATAGGTTAGACCCTTGCAACTGCCTCTAAGATGACTTCTTTTTCATTTTCAGGTTTCAGTGGAGATAATAATGCCTAGAAAAATTTTCACATTGGCTTTTCTTGAAAAGTTCCTTAGTTCAGATGATTGACTTTGGCTCACATCTCTTCTTCCTAAATACAGTGTAATCTTTCTTTCTTTTAGTCTTACCCAAATACAAGTCCTTAGAGATGAATTCACTATTAAATAGATAAAATGTATAAAATGGAGCTCAGTAGTTAGGCAATAGACCTCAAGACAGATTCCTCAAAAGAAGACTTCAGATGGCCAGCTGGTAGATGAAAAAATGTTCTACATTACTGGTGAACCAGGACATGCAAGTCAAGACCTCAATGAGCTACTGCCTCACACTACTATCAAAAGGACTAAAAGTAACAAGTGCTGCTCAGGAGTGGAGAAAAAAGAACCATTGCATGCTGTTGGTAGGAATGTAAATTAATACAATCATTATGGAAACCGCATGGAACGTCCTCAAAAATTAAAAATAGAACTTTTATATGGCT
>NW_004524829.1:712316-714684 GCF_000260255.1 Octodon degus | reverse complement strand
TATATATATATGTATATATATACATGTATATATATTTCTTTTCAGATGTCCAGATGTTCCCCCAAAGACTCATTGTCACAGTTACTCTTCTCTCATTACTGCTGCAAGTATCTGACACTCAAAATGAAGGAAGGAAAGGTTTATTTAGCTCACAGTTACTTGAGGTTTCAGTCCATGCTCATCTGGCTCCAAGGCAGACTGACACATGGCAGAGGGTGGGAGTTCATGGCAGCAGAGGGCAGCAATACAGCAAGAGCAAAAGGGAGGAGGAACAGCAACAATGGCGACAGAGAGGAAGTCTATCTACCTTAAATTGCATTCAGGTTCTCCACCCCAGGCTGGGCATAGCACTCGTACCCATAATCCCAGCAGCACTCACATCTGTAATCCTGGTGGATCATGAGTTAATCACAAACTCTAGAAGTCTGTGCCATGAATGCATGAGGCTTTGGGGGAGGGGCAAGTAGACACAACCCATAACACTGTGGCAAAACCTTTTATTAATATGACCTTAATCCTATTCACAAAAGAGACTCCTCATAGTCTGATCATCTTGGAATATCTTGACCTCTTAATGCTCTCACATTGGCAGTGTCTGAATTTTTAAGGGAAGACAGGGAAACCATAGTGTGGTGTTGGAAAGGAAACACAAGAAGGAACAGTCCGTGAGCTTGGAGGAAAATAACTTCAGCATACTGAGTTAGAGGGAAAAATTGTTTTAAAACATATCAACTATGTCAACTGTGTAAAATAATGTGTTGATCAAGTAGAATTCGGAGTGAGAATTGACCAGAGTTTGGCAAGGGATAATTTATTCTTGAACATGACAAAAATGGTTTCAGTATCTTGGTAGGGTCTGGGAAAAGTTTCATCTTCTGCAGATGGGAAATACTGAGAAAATATATTGTGAAGAAAGCACTCTCTTGGATATTCTTGTACATTTTCTCTTTCTGATGAACTTCATTTATTTAAAATCATAATTTTATTTTATTTTGAAAAGTAAAAACAAAAGCAAGAACAAAAATCAGAAACAAAGACAGAAGCAGGGTTACGTACAAACATGCATACGTTATAGATTTTCAAAACAAGAATAGCTGATTATAATGGTTGCCATATTATCTTTTATCAAATTTTATCAAATCTGTTGCTTAGATTAACAGATATAGTTATGTAAGACTGGACATATGATTGAATGTTACCTCTTGCTTTCAAGAAGTCTTAAATTTTTGTTCTTGTCTCTCTTTTTTCTTTTATTACTTTTTTAAAAAAGTGTATCTTAAAAAGAGTAACTGATATGAAATGGTACACATTTAGAAGGCCAAGATACAAGGTATTTGAGCATGGTTTTTGTATTGCACATTGTTATCCTGGATGTAGTTGCTTAGACTGCAGATATCAGTATACAGAGTTAGTAAAGGTGAAAATTCTACACATTAACTGCTATTTTTAAAAAACTGATGGAAATTCTTAGTACAATCACCTCAGTCATCCTGTATATATGCTTGTATGTTTTTCCCCCTACTTTTTTCCTGTCTTCTCTCCTTTCTCTCCTCTTTGTTGTTTAATCCTTAAGTTCTGTTCCTTTCCATTTTACTGTATCTGTTATATACTTTGAGGTTTTATTTCTTCTTTCAGGTTCTTACACTAGAGAGACTGTATTGTATTTATACATGTGGGTCTGGTTTATTTTACTTATGAGTATAGCTTTTAGTTGGACTCACTTACCTATGAAAGCTTTGAGTTTTTCTTTATAGCTGAGTAATACTCCATTGTATAAAAAAGATGGTGGTGGAGTCAAGAGTTACTCAAGAGGAAATTAAGATAGAGCCAGAGAAGCCAACCAACCATGAGAAGCCATGTCTGCTGCTGCTCTGGATCTTCACCACCGCCAATGACTGGTACCACCATATGGACCAGTTCTTCTGCAGCAAAGTCCCACTAATCAAGCTGCAAATCTACACTTGGACGGATGCAACCTTGAAAGAACTAACTAGCTTAGTAAAAGAAGTCTCTCTAGAAGCTAGAAAGAAGGGCACCCACTTCAATTTCACAATTGTTTTCATGAATCTTAAAAGACCTAGTTATCCAGTTAAGCAGATTGTCAGTACCATGTCTGGCAGAAAGGGGATGGATGTTTTCACGACTCTGCAGTCACAGAAGTCCCAAAAAGGTGATTCATTGGACATAGCAATTATCCCTCCAAATCAGGCACCACTCCTTCAGGGTGTTTGAGAACATATTAAATTTTATCTACTTTCTCTGATGAACTTTAGAAATTTATATTATACTCACAAAACTTCCACAGTAATTTACATATTAATTATCTTAATTTATATGCTACTTTATATATTTTCTTTCTTTCTTTCTT
>NW_004524829.1:709214-711059 GCF_000260255.1 Octodon degus | reverse complement strand
ACTATGCCCAGTCTCATTCACTGTCTCAGTGTGCCCCGGGGATGGGGCCTGCATGGCATGTTGGGGATGAAGCACAACTTTTAATTGTTTTACTTCAGCTGGATCTTTTTCTAATAGTTATCATATTTGTAATGGTCAATTTTTTTTTGATGAGCCCAAGACTGATTTTAAAGAGCTGCTATTGATTACTTGTATGGGTATAATAGTTTTTTTCTAAATAAATGAGTGATTTAAAAAAATACTCCAGTAGTAAAAAAACATTCTTTCACTTAGTCCATTTTCTCAGGTGTAGGTGCACTAGGGACGTTTGCATTTGTTTTCTGAACACTTGGGAAGCTCATTGTGTGATCCTATGTGTCACTAAGCCACATTTACCTAATAATGGCATTTCAGCTTATAGAAGAGGACTTTTAGTGGTGGGGAAGTGGACTTATTCCTGGGAGGATTACTGGTAGCTTGTCTCTGAGGCACATGCACTTCTTATCTGCTGAGGTCACTGCATTTTGAGGCTCTTGACTGTTTTTCTATTCCTCACATCCTTGCCATGACTACCTTCTGGTTATCATGGAGAAAAAGTAGAAAAATTGGTTCCAGTACAGCAGGAAGAGCAAGTATCCTGCTAAACGGCCAATGAGACTTATCTGCTTCTTCTGGCATGGGGAGTGTGGGCCTTAGGGCACCCTCAGGACAGCTTTCCCCCTTTCTGCACATGTTCTGAGCCATGGTTTCTACTTTTTGTTGCTGTTTGTTTATATAAGGGAGATCTACTGCTGTCTGTTGTGTATCACTAAAGAAATTCTAAATACTTTTTGTCCACTGATTCATTTATATATTGTATTTTCCCTGACAGTGTTAAAATGCAACCCCCCAGCTGAACAACTAATTTGAAGACAACAATATTTAACACACCAAATGCTGCTGAATTTCCATCATTTTGCTTAGTGAGATTATGAACTTTTTCTAATTATTTTTTGTTTTTGTGTGTGTGGATTTTTTTTAAACTTACCTTTTACTGTCTTTAAAAAAATTCATCACCCCCATCTTTTTCCTTTTCTTTCGTTTGTCCTTTAAAAAAGGCCTGGGTTATCATGAGTTATATATTATACTCTGCTTTTGTTCGAACAGGTTGGTTTCTACAAAATGGAATTTTAAATCAGAACCACTTTGAAGATCTTCACATCAGGTGGCTCTTTAGCACTAAGAGAAATAAAGTGGATTTGACGCATCAACTTTGACTTACTCATCTGTGACATTTCCACTATGTTGGTTTAGGAATGTAATTAAGAAATCTCTCACATTTCAATTTTTTTTAATATATATATTTTGGAATTTTCTTGTAAGGACAACTAAACATTTAAGTTTGATTATTAACACTTTCACATTAAGGAAAATTCCATACCTAATGCTTTGGATTTCTGGTTACAGTTGGATGTGGGGGAAGCTTAGCAATGAAAGGCATATTCTCTTAAGTGTTGAAGTACTGATGCCAAAGCACAGAAATTTTGCCTTATGTCCAACTTGCATTTCCTGAGTTGAGACATCAATCCACATAATAAGTGATGAGTTCAAACGTGCAACTTACTGATATTAAACTTTATTTATTAAACTTATGAATCATCTTTATGTTGTGCAGTAGTCAGATTATTAAATTATATAGTATTCACCAAATAAGTAATAGAGGTAGTTTAAAGACTCCATTCAACTTTTCTTCTAATCCTACATACTCTTATTCTCTTCCTGAACTATGAATCCTTTCTCTTCTGTTGTCATTTATTTTTTAAAAATGTCAGAATAGGCTTCTATCCTGCTGGATGAAAGTTTAGTATTTCTGAATGGGGAATATTA
>NW_004524829.1:706472-707919 GCF_000260255.1 Octodon degus | reverse complement strand
CTTTGGCTATTTCTAAAAGTCAAATTACCATGGATTAGGTTGTAGGTCTGTTTGAATGAGGGAGCCACAGCTCTGAAATTACATTAAGGGGAATTTTATAAGTGGTAAAATGGGAAGCTCACTGAAGGAAGAATTTTTCTTTCCCAAAGCAGGAGGAAAGGGTATTGGAGGAGACTTAACTCTATTCTGGTTACCATCCTGATCCTAATGCTAAAGCTTAGGGGGTACAAATTAGCTTGGATCTGGTTGCACTTGGAATTTAGGTTTCGGCAGGTGGTCAATGAGCAGAGACATTTCATGCCAAACCTGAACAGGTCTGTAATGCTGCCCTAGAAAGCAGCTTGCCTATAAATATTTCACTCAGTCAGACAAAAGCTGGATGGATGTGAGGCCACTGCAGACACAAAGCAGATAAATTCCTGCTTAACATGTACCTGATGCTTTATGATTTCTGCCCAAGTTCAGATTTCCTGGATCAAATGTTCCCAAGACCCGTGAGGTCAGGTGGTCTCAGAGACATAAGCTAAGCTTGGTATATATTACAATGAAGCCATCCCATCCGGGTGCGACCACTCTGAATGTGAGTGTTAATCCCAATCTGATTTCACGTGAGTGTGCAACAGCTGTTGGGAACATTAGCACTGCCATCTGTGTCCAATGGAATGATTTCCTACCACGCAGCCTCATATGGCCCCAAAGTTAATTTAGTGCATATTGAGAAATTCCTGAAACAACATGAGACTTAACACCATTTTCCCATCAAATCTGTGGCATTTTTGTTGATGTTTAGAGAGCCCCTAGAGGTGTGAAACTGCAGGGCTTGGAAGGGAATGGTTTACTCATAAAATCTGGGACCCTTGTTGGGTTTTTTTCCCCATCTAAGGTAGATTCCTGTGTTTTTCCAAAAATAAATCCAATGCCATACTTGGGGTAAAATTGTTGATGAACAATAAGACTAAGGTCTGTTGTGATTCATGATTGTTTTCTATTCAGATTCGATGGTGCAGAAGCACCCAGCAGATATTTGCAGACTGATCATTTGCCTATGAAAATCTCAAGGCAGATTTATAGTCAATGATCTCACTTACAGAAAGTAAAACTAAACAATTCATCGAAATGCTGAATTGCAGTTAATGTTCTCTGACCTCCCCTAGGGCAGAGTTCATCTTCTCCCAAGTTGTCTTCTTTGTTTTCCTAAACTCTTCATCCAGTTCATTCAACATAAAGAAAATATGTGCTGAGGGCTTGAGTGTGGCTTAGTGGTAGAGTACTAACCCAGCATGCACAAGCTTCCATCCTGTGCATTGCAAAATAATAATAATAATAAATTAAAAGACAAAAAACTTTGCTGGACCGGGGATGTAGCTCAGTAGCACAGCACCTGCTTAGTAAGTGAGAGACCCTGAGTTGGATTTTAAATACCGCAAAAAAAAAAAAAAAAAAAAAA
>NW_004524829.1:693041-705341 GCF_000260255.1 Octodon degus | reverse complement strand
AAAGGACGGGGTGGGAGGGAAATCCACCCTTTTAGGTCCTGCCCTGCGACCCGCCTCTTTCAACAGACTCCCCTCTCAGCAGCAAGTCAGCTATAGCACCCGGGGATTAAATCACTTTTTGACCTCCTCATATATGTATTCATGAAGTTCTTGGGGGAACATCTAGATAGAAACCATAAGAGAGCCCAATGGTTATTGAAGGTGAAGGATGTGTGACTAGGATTATTTTCTAAATCGGAAGACCTCCCCTACTTGATAAAAACAAAAAACACAAAGCAAAACCAGGTTCAAGATATCAGGTACAAGACACTGCCTTACTGCTTCCTAGGCCTGTTGTGCCTCAGGAATCGCAGAATAGAGGAAGGCAGCAGAAAGGAACTGTCTCTCTTTTGTGCCTAGAATAAGGACACAAATAGAAAACTGAATATTCTCGCTATCATTACAATGAAACCGTCTCAAGGTCTTAGAATCTGGAGTGTTATTTGGAAGACAATGTCCCTTGCTGTGAAGAGTCTCTGAAGAAAACATTCATTCATTCATGCATGCATTCAATCATTTAATTGGTAGTTTATGGGTTATATTTGTGGAATGAATGACCATTATGAAAGAGATACCATCATGTTTAGAATCTTTGAATTAGAAGCATGGAACTATGTGTTTTCCCCCCTGGAATTTTAGCAAACATAATATGGTTAATGTCATATTTAGCTACTTTAGGTGGCTATAGATACAGTATGGCTCAGTGGTAGGAGCCCATTTCTTTACATTGTCCATGTCTCACCTTGGGCTACTTCCTTAGTCCCATACCTCAGTCTCCTCATTTGCTGGGTTATTAGTACTCACCTCATAGTGTTGTTGCCAGAATTCATTTACTAAACACAGGCAAGCTGCATAATACTAGCACTTAATACATAGTGAGTGCCATCATTATAACAGATTTTAATATTAAAACGCTGCTGATATTTTGACCTTGAATAAAATATCTAAACTCTGCAAGTTTTTGTTTTGTCACCTATAAAACAAAAATAATACCTGCCTACCTCACAAAAATATGGTTCAAATGAAACAATATACATAGATGTACTTTATAAAGAACAGTCTTGACGTCCCCTACCCCGCCCGCCGAGTAGGAATTTCTGCTGAGTTCTGGGAACCCCCAGACCCAGTCCTAGCCCAGGTCCGGGGAGTGTGTGGAGAGCTTCCTGCTACCCTGCGCCAGTGGGACCAGTCCCAGCCCAGGCGCAGCGTGGGCCGGACCCTCTCCCACCCCCTTGGGCCGCCCCCCACCACTCCGCAGCACCTCCGCACCCCACACCCCGAGTAGGAATTTTGTGGTGTTCCGGGAAACCCCGGACCCAGTCTTAGCCCAGGTCCGGTGAGTGTGTGGGAGAGCTTCCTCTTCCCCCTACTTCACCTTGCCCCCTCCAGGCACAGCTCAGGCCTGACGTACATGCCTGAGGTATAACCCTGCAGCTGCAATCCCTGCAGAGAGTGTAGAGGATAGATCCACCCAGCTAATCCAGGAGCAGAACATCTCACCACAGGGGCACAACAGGTTCACCCTCAAGGGCAGCAGCAGGAAGGAGCTGAGCACAGCAGCCAGACCAAGCCAGACGCAGCTGGATAAGTCCAAACTTTGTAGAGCTCCACCTGAACTTCAGTACGTGCAAAGGTTATAACTACAGCAAAGATCTACAACAAAGGTCAGAAGACAGTGCTACACAAAATGACGAGAAGGAACAAAATGCAACCTCAGAACCCAACCCCACCTGTAACAAGTGCAGAGGACACTAACACAGAAAAAATTGGAAACCACACAGCTGAAAGCAATGAATCAACGGCTTCTGAAATAAAGAAACAACTGCAGAAAGATATAGAAGACCTCAGATTGGAAATGAAAAAAGAAATCCCTGAATTAATAACATCTGCACTAAAGAATCAAATGCAGAAACATATGGAAGAAACCCAGTGCCCACCCAGAACAAGTGTGGAGGACACTAGCTCGGCTCAAATGCATGAATTAATAGTGTTGATAGTAAATAAGCAACAGCAGAAAGATATAGAGGAAATGAGAGCGCAATTCTTTTCTGAAATAAAACAAAAGAACTCTCAGAACTCATAGCAGATGAAGTAAAGAAGCAACTACAGAAACATAGGCAGGAAACCCAATCTGAAAAAAACACTGCAGTAAAAGAATTTCTAACTGCTTCTAAAGAAGATATTGATAAAAAAAAATAGAGGAGATAAAGAACAGTCTTATAATCTTTAAGAATATTTTCATTACATTAAACTCTTTTTTTGTGGTACTGAGGATGGAACTCAAGGCCTTGCACTTGCCAGACAACTGCTTATTCTACTGAGCCATCTCCCTGGCCTACATTAAATTCTTAAGAGACTTGTAACACACTCCCTTTGTTCAATTCCCTAAGTCTCATATTCAGAGATGGGGGCCAGAAATGAATATCAAGCTCACTTGTTTGGCAGAGATGATAGGCATTTTTCATTTCAGCACTATTAAACTATCTAGCATAGAAAAATGGATCAGAAAGATAGGGGTGAGGGCTGGGTATTTAACTCAGTGGTGAAGTGCCTGCCTAGCAGGTGTGAGGTCCTCTGCAGATTTCCAGTACCAACACCAAAACCAAACCAACACAAATAAAAGCCTGATGATGATACTAGAAAGACGCAATGGAAGCTTACCACCAAAACATAACAAAATTTAATGACAAATGGTGGTTACTATTTGCCTAAGTAAATTCAATTTCTGTGGCTTGCAGCAAAGGTGCTCTAATACATGATTTACTCTGTCTTTTAAGGGTAAATAATTTTACCTTTGTGTACATTTATAGAGATAAGAGCTTTGACTGACCTGCATGTATGAGACATGACTTGGGGAACTGTCTTCCCTATCGGAATTATAGGCAGAATAAATAAATATGATTTTAAGATTAAAAAGAAAAACTAAAGGAGTTGGAGTGTGGTGAGCAGAGATATAAGTATCAGGTGTTGAGGTCAGGGGAACATTGGGGTAGGGACAGATTGTGTAGGGATGCTGCTAGGACTTCAGTTTACACTCTGAGTTAGAAAGACATTGGGAACCATTGAATAAAATACAACTATTGACATGGTTCTTTCTTAGGCCCAGGGTGTGTTGGTTCTTTGAGAACCAAATTTGTGCATGGTTCAGGCCTTTCAGCTCTGGCTTCAAAGCTCTGATCTCCTTTAGTCAGATTGGTATCTTCCCTCAGAACTGAGGGTGTCTTACACATTTCTGCAACCTGATCTATTCTCTCCCCACATCCACCAAGGACTATTTCAAGTCCCATCTCCTCTCTGGAGTTTTTTGCGTTTAGCCAGGCCACAGCTGACCACCTTGCCCACATTTGGACCAGAGTGGACTTCCTTCCACAGTTCCCAGCTGATATTTAGGACCTGCTATCTTAGATTTTATCTTTTTCATGTATCCCTGCCTCATCTCTCCAAAACTATAGGCTATAAACTTTGAGACCTGAAGCACCACATCTTACCTTTCCCTGAGTGCTCCATGAAAAGCAGTTTCTTACTACCTGAAACAATTGTGGAGGCTCTCAGCATCTGGATCATGTTTCAAAGCTTTACAATGGTCCCTTTTTCCTAAGGGGTCTTGAAGAGCTATGAATGAATATGTAACTACATGGTTTGTTCAGGTAACAGCACACAGGCACAGAATAAGACCAATAACCGCACAGTCCATTAAATCTGGCTGTGGAGGGTAAGTGAAGCTCCTGGCCTTGGTTCAGCAATCAAGGACATGAAGCAATGCAAGCCAGTTCTGGGGGCCTTGCCTTGGGTCAGGAGAACAAACTACCATTGTTTGTCCCCTCTGTGTTAGTACACATGTTGCAGGCCTGGAAATGCATTCTTCAGCTCTGCAACTGAATGCCACATAGGGCCTTGTGGTCCCAGATCTTGTGCAAGGTTAACTAGCCTTCTATAAACATTAACACCCATGGGAACAGCATGCCATGATTAGGAGGAGTATACCCTGGCCCCTAAGTACTTGTCAGTTTACAGAACTCATTCTAGAGAGCACAGTACAAATGTAATTTGTGTGGCAATGTTTATAGCAGCCACAGCTCTGTAAACAGACTGCCTGGATGGAGGCCCTGGGGTCTGTGTCTTAATGGGGGTGCACCTGTGACAATGAGGGGAAAGAGTAGCTCCAGACCAGTGCCTGAGCTCAGGACCCCTCCGGATCTTTTTATTATTATTACCTTTCCTGTATTATTCAGCTGAATACTTGATAGGCAAAGAAATGTGCTATCCATTTGGTGAAAAAGGAATTTGTGTGGCCCAACTTTTATTCCCAGAGGCTATTGTCTGGTCTTTAACCAAATATATGCTGCTTTACTAAGATCTTATGTTAATAGTTATGTTGGAGCAAGGAAGCCTTGGTTTAGGTAGATGTGTAACATTAAATAGTTGTGTGACATTGACCATGCTAAGCTGCTGGTCTCTGAGTCTATGCAGAAGTTGGGTGATAATGTAAAGCCCCCTTCTGGCTTAACCTTCTGCGACTATGTGTCTCTGGGAATCCCAGAGATATGGGTCTGTCTTGTAAATTAAGAAATAGAGACTGTGGTCACAGTCTCTAGGGTGGAAAAAGAACCTGCAAGATAATCTAGTCATTTTTTCTTACTGTCAGGTTAAGACAGAGATACCTGGAGTGTGTGAATCACTTCACAAAGCCACAGAACTACTTAGGGGATAAAGATTCAGTCCCTAGTCATTCTGCCCTCTATCCAAGGTCTTTCCATTACACTCAGGCTTTTAAAAATTGACTTATCTCAAAGATTGGAACAGACACTTTGCAAAAGGCGCTATGAAAGGTCAAGGAGGATATAAACATGACACTCCACATTATTGAGCATGAGGGAAATATTTGTAACAACACAAGCTGCGATTTACAAGACGCTAGTTACACAGAAAGGAAAAGGACTGAAAATGGCAAGTGTTTTCAAGTGTGCGAGGCAACCAGGCTGTTAACATATTGCCGATGAGAATGTGAAACAGTATGGCCATGTTAGATACTAGTTATCAGTTCGTATAACAGTAAACCTATGTCCGGCATATCACCCCCCAATTTCATTGTAGGTGCTACCTAAGAAGCATGAAAATGTGCACCCTAAAACTTGCACATGAATGTCCATGGCAGCTTTATTCCATAACAGCCCCCAACCGAAAGCAATCAGAATCACCAACAGATAGAAATCTTGGCATATCCGTGTCAGGAAACACTGCTTAGGACTAAAAGAAGGGCTAAGCATTTAGGTGAGTAAGAGTGAGCAACAGAAGCTGGGCTGGTTTGAGTGCGTTCAAGCTGGGGTTGTCTGCATGACAACATAGCGAAGGCTGTGGGGTAGGAGGTAAACTGGAAAAAATGAGCTATCTAGGAGTATGAGAATGTTCTACCTCTTAATTACGGTGGCGGTCACACAGTTGGACACGTGCCAAAGTATATGTGAGCTAAAACAGGTATACTTCATTGTAGGTATGTTAAATCTCAATGAGGTGGCAAAACAAAACAGTATTGTGGTCCCAAATTTCTGTGGGCAATAGGCAAGGACAATAATTTTTTTTTTTTTTTCAGAACCAGGGATTGAACTCAGGCCCTTGCACTTGCCAGGGAAGTGCTTATTCCACTGAGTCATTTCCCTGGCCCCAAGAATGTGTGCCTTTTAGGCTTCCATTTAGAGAAGGTTTTGGCAGGACCTAGTCCCTTGGGAGCCCCATGGTCAAGCATATCCTTCTAGACGTGACTCTGGCCTGATTATCCAGATGCCCACTGGAACACAGCTGGCTCCAAGCCAGGGCCAATATGGAAAAGCCACTTTGCCATGTTCCTGTCTGATGGAAAGTCCTTGCAAGGCTGACCAGAGAGGTGTTTTTAAATCTCCATTCTGCAATAGTTTGGATTTGTAACTAGGAAGAGATGTGACTCTCCCCCACTTTTTATTTTTTAAGCAGACTCCAAAGGACAGATTCCCAGAGGAGGTGGAGGAGCTTTCTGTGAGGCTCTGGAAGAGGAGAACCTGTAATAAGGCTGGGACCTGAAAGGGGAGAGACACATGTTTGAGACCCACATGAATTGCTTTAGGTGGGATTTGAGGGGAGGGTGGGTGAAGAAAGGTGTTAACTACAAGTCTCGATGCTGCGAACACTGCCTTGACCTTGAACCTCCTTTGGTTTCTGACTGTGAAATAAAGCGTCTTTTTAATATAATGTAACTGATATGCACTAAGGATCCAGATTTGTGAGTCAATGTGCAGATGCTAGGGGATATGAGATGAGTAAGAAGAGTTTATATGAAGAAGTGTTCAGTCTAGTTTAAAGAAAGGTATGCACATAAATCGAGATTCTGCTCTGTCCCATGGCTTTGTGTGAAACTAGAGCCCTCTGGAGCTTTGCAAAGCCCAGGTTTTAGTGACAGGCAGCCCTGTTGCCCAGCCAACTGTTCCCAGAACATCCTTGAATTGGCCCAGGCTGGCCAGACTCTCTGTATGGTTCTGTTTAGCCCTGTGCTCTGGAGCCTGAGACCTGCCTCGGTGTCCTCATCCAGAATACTGTCAGACACTGACCTGGACTCTATCCAGCTGGGGGACAGGCGCCAGACTTACCAGCCCTCAAGCTTCCTGGTCTTCCTGCAGAGAACAGGAGTGGATGGATGCTAGATGTGAGCTAGTTGTCTCTAGCTTCTAATTAGTCTTAGGGAGACTGTATTGCAAATAGGGTCTTTAGTAGTTATAATTCCAGATCCAGAAATCATTAGTGTTAAAAAAAAAATAAACAGAAGATTAAACTTGGGGAAAGAAAGCCAAAGTTGTAACTAAAGTTGACGTCAGCATCATCCTGATTGCAATGAATGAAGTACTCAGACCTCTCATCCCAAAGTTCATATGCTAAAATCTAGCCCCAGAACGATAGAATCAGAGAGCAGCTCTTTGGAGAGTGATTGGGTCAGGAAAATAGAGCCTCTGTGATTGATTAGTGATTTTGTAAGAGAGACTCAGAGGGCTGCCTGGTGACTTCTACACATGTGAAGACACACCACACGAAGGTATCTTCTGTGAATCAGGAAGTGAGCTTTCACCAAACACTGAATCAGCTGTTCCTTGACTTTCCTCAACTCTAGAACTGTGAGTCATTAGTGTTTATCAGTTTCCAGTTTATAGCATTTTATCTGTCCAAAGGACTACATCATCAGTTATACCTCAGTACAAAAGAATGGTTCATAATAGGCAGTAGTGAGACACTAAGTTATAGTTCTAAAATACAGTCTTGATCATTTATGCCTCTTCTCAAGAATTTAAGGTAGCTCGTTATTGTCTCTTGGTGCTGAGCGAAATCTCTCCTCAATCTCTGCTCCATACTTAAGGCCCTGAGCTCAGTGTGATTCTAAGGCTGCTTGAAGCTCGCACAATTCACGCTGTACCTTGTGTAATTTGGCCTTGTTGAATGGATGCTCCAGTGACATACACCACAAAAATTGTCTCAATTTCTTCTATTACCAAAAAGACTTTTCAGAATGTTCCTTTGCCTATCTATAACACAGCCTCACACACACACACACACACACACACACACACACACACGCACACATACACGCACACACACACAGAGGTAGAGTTGCTGAACTTCCTCTAGAATAATTCAACTCTCTTTGTGTGGCTGGATAATAAATTTAGAAGATGTTATATATTTTTCTTTGGCCATCTGGCTACAATAGTTTTCAACATGTTCTAATGCTTAACTTCATCCAAGTAGCTTCATATTCCAGTATTGCCCAACATGTAATCTTCACTTTATTGCAGACAGAGTCTTGCTTACTGTTTTCTGGCCTACTCTTGTATCCACAGTGCACTGGCCTGTGGGTACTGAAGGGGGTGAGGGAGGTGCTAGCCTCCAGGGGCTCACAGAAAGTGAGGAGAGAAATGCAAACACAGTTACACTGCATAGGGCCACTGCTGTCAGGAAAGTGTGCAAGAAGTCCCAAGCACCCAAGAATTCCTGGGTCATACAACCTGTGACTTGGTGCTGAAGGAGACGCCATTAACTCTACATGAGGTTTCAATGCCCATCTCTATCTTGATGGATATATCTAGATTTTTTCCAGCTCCAAGTACTTACATTATTCTGTTTCTATAACAAAATGCTAGAGATAGGGCACTTTATAAAGAAAAGTTTATATAACTCACAGGTTTGGAAACTAAAAGCCCCAAATGAGGTGATCTCATCTGATCAGCCTCTGGTGAGGGTCCCCTTGGCTATGTCTCAACATGGCAGAAAGGGGAGAGAAAAAATGGCTGCATGTAGAAGAGGCCAAGTAGTTTGGATGACCTCAGTTTATAAGAGCTCTCTCTTCAGAACAGATTCTTCCTACGGTGATCATTTCCAAGGGCAGTGTCCCTACTAACCTAATCATTTCCCACTAAGTCGTACCTCTTAATGGTCCCACTAGTTCTCAATATGCCCACATTGGGGACCAAGCTTTCAATGCTGAATGCTTAGAGGACACATGCAGACTATACCCAAACCATAGCAGGACCCATCTCTCTCTCTCTTATTTCCTAACTTTTTTATGTTGCAAGTTCTAATGCTTGATCCTGATGTCGTTATTTCTTACCTTTGGCTTTATGTATACATTGCTAGGGTTATAGATCAAGCCTTGGACTTCTTATTGTTCAATTTCTCTCTTCTCTCTCCAGTACTGAATGATGTGTTCATAAGTATATGTAGGTTGCTTACAGGGTTCCCCCCCACCCTGTGTACAGGGTATTATTGAAATATTATTACTTTGTTGAAATTCTCCTAACATCTGATCATGAATTTTAATCGCTGCTCAGTGCATCAAATCCTGGGAGTAATGGTGTTGGGTTACAGTTAATTCATTTTCTTCATTGTACAGACAGTTGTCCCACATAAGGTGGGAAATGCTGTTTTCTGGCAGGAGAGTTGAATGCGTGGAACACATTTCTGATGGTGCTTTAAGGTAGAGCCAGTGTTGTCACTGATTGATTTTTCATTATCTGCCTTGGTTTTCAATGAATGTTTCTGCTGTCACAATTCACTGTAGTGAAAGCCTACAGCTTTTTTTTTTTTTTTTTTTTTTGAGTCTTGGCTTTATCTCCATATTTACTAAAGGTAACTTATATTTGTCAATCATTAAATTTTCCATGTGTCTTATCACAAGGAAGCCACAGTTTCAAGAAGGGGAGGGGTATAAGGCCACATTAGTCTTCATGAAGAATCAGAGGCTAGAGGCTAGGCATAGATAGGGTATTAAAAACTGTGGTAAAGATACAGATATAAAACACAGATATTTGACCTATTTAGTATTTAATATTTATTTATTAGTCAGCACTAGCAATAATTCAATGATTTCAACAACTTCTATCCTAATTTGTTTAAAAAAGTAAAACAGTAAACGGAGGTTTGAAAGTTGTGGTCAAATTCTTTTGGATTCTCCTTAACCGCAGTAATTTTCATGTCAGGCTTTGCTTCCAGTCGGTCTATATGTTGTCTTCTGAGAAGAATATGGGCTCCTTATAGACAGAACTTCTGATCTTTAATCTCTGTTTCCTCAGAAACCTCAATGGACAGCTGGACTAAAGCAATCTACTGTCCATTTTGGGGGAAAAGGACCAAGACAATTCCCTTGTGTCTTTGTTAAGCATTATTATCACTTAAGAGAAGCCTTGCAAAATCAACTCTGTCCCCTGTGTCGTGTCATTCATTATATTTGCTAAAGAAGAATGAATAATTCTTCATTAAATAATCGCTTTTCACTCATATATATTTAGCTCTCTAGATTCTTTGTTTGCGAAGGGCAAATAGCTACATAAGTTTTTTTCCAAAAGAGGATTAACTACAGTGTTATTTATTTCTAATCTTTTATTTATTTAAGTATTTGGTACAGTATTTTGCTATGCAGCTTATACTCATAGTGACCCTCCTGTCTCAGGATCCTCAATGCTGGGATTATAGGCATGCATGTTTTGGGGCCAGCACGGTGGTCTGGGACCAGCATAGCATGTGGTGCTGGGGATCAAACTCAGGACTTTACACTTGGAAGGCAGACTCTTAGATTGCTGAGCTATCTCCCCAGCCCAATGTATGTTCATCTTTAGTAGAATAAAATAGCCTGTGAACTGGATTATTAAGGCATTCTGAGTTGAGGGTGGGAAAGTGTTGCAAATTTGCTTGTTCCTTGCTTTGGTGACATGACAAGATACACAGGTATTTTTAAGCAACTTTTTAATCTTTGGGAAGGAGCACAATGGAAATTCAGATCTCAGTCCAGACACAGAAGGGTTTCTATCTGGGGCATGGGGTCGGGATCACTTTCCATTCTAGACTCTGGGCTGGTGTGTAGAGATTTATCTGTATAAAATAAAAGGTGAAAGACTTACATGACCTGAAGAGAGGCCAGTAGTATTATCTCTTCTAAAGATGAGAAAGTTCTGCTAATTACAATGTCTTTGCTCCAGAGAGACTAAAAATTCATTTTTCTAAAACATAAATCTAGGTCAGGTCTCTGTCTTGCTTTTTAATTCTAGACTTTGAAAATTTCCACTTTCAATGCAGAGCCATGTTCTTCAATTAACACATCTTCAACCAATGTGTATATTTTCAGTGATGGGACCAAAGAGAATGTGGAGAATGTTCCGTCTTGCATCCTAGCCGCAAATCCCAAATCTTTTGCAGTAAATATGTGGTATTTTTATGATTAATAAAAATTATGTGAAGCCCAGTCATACAGTTGTGCAAAACAAATGAGTTTGGAGAAAGATAATCTATTAAAAACAGGAAATGGATTGGTTAGAAGCAATATCATAGGGACCACATGAAGAGTGGTGTCCCCAGGCAACAAATGAACAGCTCTGACCCAAGTTCTCATGGGATCTGCATACGATAAGCCCAAATAATTCTACATCCCCACCCCAGGATTACTTTTTTTTCCTTTCCCAGAACTGGGGACTGAACTCAGGTCCTTGCACTTGCCAGGGAAGTGCTTATTCCACTGAGCCATCTCCCCAGCTCTGACCCCCCAAGGATTCTTTTTGAATTCCAGGCCTAGGTTTTCAAGATGCCTCTTTGTAGTTAGTAGATAGCCTCAAGTTCTGTTGTTGTTTTGTTTTAATGAGCAAAACTAAAATTATTACTCCTTTCTCTTCACTAATTCCAAATAGTCATACCTCATCTATCTTTAGCAGCCCTAAGAGTTATGTGTGAAAACTGTTGATTCAGCTTATGGTCAAGACCTCAAGTCCTTTCCTGTAGGAGAGCCACCTCACCAGTGACACCCCCATTAGACTACCATGAATAAGAAATACGTTTTGGTTGCATTAATTCACTAAAAGTTTAGGGTTGTTTGGTTCAGCAGCTAGTACAACCTTAACTGATATTTAAATTCAATCATAAAATTTCGCCCAAAATGACTTCAAAATTGTTCAGAGTGATTCACAAGGCTCCTTGGGGCTGAACCTCTTCCGGCTTGCATTGCTGAGTTCCTGATCCCAGTCTCCTACTTCTAGTGTTCATTCCAGATCCCCTCAGGTGACTCGAGGATGCCTGTCTCTTGCTTTCCAACTTTGTTCAGGTGCCTCATCTGCCTGCAACGGACTTTATATTTTTCTTCTCAATTCTTTTTTCCCAAGACTTAGTTCAGGCATTTTGCCTTTTGTAAGACATTTCTTCTTTCTTCCCTGAAGCTTCTTTCTTTTCTGTATCATGCATCAAACATGTCATGTAATTCAAAGTAAGAATGGGAAAGAACCAGATTTTGTTGAGCCACTTTCAACACCATATACAGTATACCCAGTGAGGTAATGAACATAGAGACTCTGATATTTATTTGACAGGAAAACATTTATTTTTGTTTGATTCTTGACTGAAAACCAACTTCAATGAATAAAAAGGATAGAGCATTTTTTTTTCTATGCTGTCTTCCTTTTCTCTTCCTTTTTTTAGTGTATTTGGTACAGGGTCTCACTACACAGCTCTAAATCATAGTGATCCTCCTATTTTCAGCCTCTATAGTGCTGGGATTACAGGTGTGTGCCACAACACCCTGACTTGGTCACCGGCTTAGTGCATCCAGGGGTGGGGCCAGCGTGAGATGCAGTACCAGAGATCAAACCTGGGTCTCTGTACTTGCCTAAGCAGGCGCTTAGTCTACTGAGCTATCATGCTGGCCCTTTTCTTTTCTTTTCTTTTCTTTTCTTTTCTTTTCTTTTCTTTTCTTTTCTTTTCTTTTCTTTT
>NW_004524829.1:685510-692941 GCF_000260255.1 Octodon degus | reverse complement strand
CTCTCTCTCTCTCTCTCTCTCTCTCTCTCTCTCTCTTTCTTTTCTTCTTTCTTTCTTTCACAGGGTCTTGCTGTGCAATTCAGACTGGCCCTGAACTCCCTAGGTAGCCCAGCTTGGCCAGGAATTTGCAGTAATCCTGCCTCAGCCTCCCAAGTGTGGGAATTACAGGTGTGCACCACCACACTCACCTTTGGCTCATTTGTGACTATCTTTTCAGACTTCATTATTTGACACCCTCACCTTTACCCTTAAGGCTACATTTTGGTTCCTCAAAGCTCCAAAAGTTATAATGAGAAAAGAATAAACCCAGTCTCAATCAGTCATTCACTTGAAACTACACCAAAATGCTGTTTAGTCACATCTATGTACCTCCCATCCCGCTTTAAAAATACATTGCTGGTAGACACTAAAAGGTTAGGAAAGTGACTAAGAAGTCTAAACATGTACTAGAACAAATTAAGTAACTGAGTAAATATGTCATGACATTGCTAAAGTGGTGAAGTATGTTTTAAAGTGCATGTCTTTGTTGGAAGTGATTTTAAAAAATTAGAGTGGAAAAATGGAAGGCTTTCAAAGGCAAAAGAAAGGACAATTTTGGTGCTTTTAGATTAAGTAGTACAAGAGGGCTGCTAGTAAATGGATCTGTTTTTAACCCAGAATGTTTTGCAGGGAGTGCTGCATAATTTCATTTATAGTGATGTTCAGATAAGAATTATTTAAATTACCCTATGGGAAACTCTGATGAAATAGTTGATAACCAACAAAGAGAGTGAGATTGATAGATAGCTACATGTGAAACTTTCCAAAGGGGAAATTATTGTGTCATTTTGATTTGAAGAAAAATAAAATAGTTGTGGATTTTGATTTTAGACTTAAATTTTGACTTCTGTTCACTCTGGGAAGTCAGGTGTCTGCCCCAGACTGTCTTCCCTCCGAGGTGGGTGCAGTACTGGTGAAGCACACAAGGACGGTTCCCTAAGTGCTCAGGAGAGTGCTCTGCGTGCTGCCTGCAGCACCTGCAGGGTGTGGTGTGGCATCCTCCACACCCTGTTCAGAGCCTTTTGCTCAGACTCTGGAACACAGTGGAGAAAATTTGGAAGAAGATGAAGGGAATCATGCTGTATCTGGCTTGGCCATGTGCAGAGCAGAGCCTGTAAGTACCAACCTTCCCTCTCCCCAAAGTAGATGTAAGTGGAGGGAATATAAACTGTAGATAAAATCCCACAGACTTACTGTGATATTAAAACATGGGGTGCACTGGTATCCCCACTAGGTCCTCCTTCCTTCTTCTGTCCTAATTCAGGTTCAGGTATACAAATCCTCCTAGGAAGAGCAGAAAGGAGAATTCGGTCTCCCATCTCTGCTCTTGCATGAACCAAGGAGGGGCATTCATTTAATGCTTGTATTTCATAGCTGACTGGCTCATTTTTCATTATTTAATTTTCTCTCTTATTTAGTTCTCAGTTTTGTATATTAATAATTCATGATTACTTCAGTTCCTTGTTAATAAGAAATTTTTAATAAAGAGATCTCTAAATTTCCTTTAGGTCTGTCTCCATGCCAACTTCCTCTTACTTTTATCAGTTTGGCAAAGAATTTTCCTTGTGCTTGGTTTGCATTTCTATGGAAATACAGGTAGAAACACTTGTTTCTTACTCCTTGGCCTGCACTGGTTGGGATTGAACCCAGGGTCTTGTTTATGGTAGGTAAGCGCTCTACCCCTAAGCTACATCTCCAGCCTGGAAATACATAGTTTTGTTTCATAATATTTTTAATGTAACTGGAATGATTCTGCATAAATTGTCCTGCTACATGCTTTTTACTTTTAACAATATTTCTTAAGGATCTTCTGTATGCAAAATGTGGCACTATTTTATTTTTTGTAACTGCACTAAAATATGTAATAATATATGAAGTAGTCACATACATATAATATATATATATATAAAACTCATTCATATTTTTCCATTTTTCCCTCTAAATAACAATACTGAAAAAAGATCCTTATGTAAACATGTGGATGTGATATTTTCTTAAATTCATGCTTATCATTACATTATAGCTATCAAATGTCCAGGATTATTTCTACTTTTATAGACAATGTAATAAGATACCTTCAAACTGGGAATCTATTAATTTACTTACATTTTCTCTATTCAATTAGCAAATATTATGATAATTTTATGTTTCCATTTCTACTTCTTGATAAATGTCTGTTGGGCTCCTACATTTCAATTTTTTATTTATATTCTTTGTTCTCTCTCTCTCTCTCTCTCTCTCTCTCTCTCAGTTTCTTTATATAACTCCTTATGTAAATATTGATCCTTTATCTTTTTAACACTATTTCTTCTTGAATATTTTTGTTCTTTTAACTTTTATAAAGTTTTAAGGTGAATAGAGTCTTAAAATCCTTTGTCTTATATTTCTTTTATTTTTGGAGAAGTTAGTTTTTCTATTCCAAGGTCACAAATATAGCCTCTTACATTTTCTTTTTAAAATACGCCACAAAATGCAGGATCTGTATGTCTTTTTCTCCTAGTAGCAATACATTTATCTCAACTATGTATGAATCAGCCAGCCTCCTAATCACTGATTTAATATCAAATAAGTTATGAACTAAACTTTCCATTTGTGTCATTTGGTTTCAGCTTGTTATTCCTGCACTGTTGCCATGTGGCTTGTCTTTAGAGCCTGCTTGAGTATCTTGTGGAGCTAGTCAACTGGTATGTTGAAGATGCTTTCATCAGATAAAATAATATTATAACAGAATAATCTGTTATAAAACTTACAAATTAGCTAACAATAGCCCATCTTTCAATCTAGGCCCAATGCTACGTCTCTCTCTTCATTTATTCAGGTCTTACATCATGTTCTCTGCCAAATTTAAACTTATCATCATACAATTATGAGCATCTCTTCTCAAGCTTAATCCACAATTGTTTTGGGTGTGAGTGCACATGAGTATTTAGGAGCTTGTCTTAGTCATTTTCTCGTAGCACCCACTCAAACATCACAACTGACACCGGCAATGGGGAGGAGGAGAAGCTTATTTGGGCTCATGGTTTTCAGAGGTCTCATCTCATTCCTTGGTTAACAGGTTCAAATAGAAATGGCACAGTGGAAGAGTCTGGCCATGGGAGGAAAGCTGCTCCCATCTTGGTGCCAGGAGGCAGAGAGAGAAGCAAGAAGCTCGGGAAGGATACTATCCATCCAGGTTGTGTTCCCGTGACTACCCCCAGCAAGGCTGCTCCTTCCTACAGCAAGTCAGCTGTGAACTGGTCAGTGGACCAATCTACTCATCAGGCTCAGTCCTTGGTCCCCAATCACCTTCCAAGCCTAAGAGGCTTTGGGAAATTCCTGGATCTAAACTGAGACTGAGGCTGTAACTGTGATGATCTTATTTATTGTCTACTTACTATGGAGACTGGTAGTTTATAGAGAAGCTACTGATTTGTTGATCTTATATTCAGGCTTGTTGTTGTTGACATATGAGTGAGAGCAGGCTGTTATAACATGTATATCCAAAACTTTGATGGTGTCATAAAATAAAAGCTTATTTTGTACTCATGACCAACCAGCCATTATCTGTCCTTCAATAACAGGGATTTGTGCTGCATATGTCACTCATGTTTGCTGTGTGCCCTATCTCTACCACCCCCAAAGGCTTTAAGTGACTTGAACTCTGTCCTTAGCATACAGCCGCACATGAGGTTTGTGAATAGTCAGTGGAGTAGTTCTATAGGCAAAGTCTAGATGTTTGTAATCACCTTTTTCCCATTCCATAGCATCAAACTTATGTCTTCTTTAAAATCTGCAGTCTATCTGCATGAGCCAAAAGGAAGCATGGAGCTGGTCCTTGCTAGAGCTGGCCTCTCACAATCCAGAGCTTTTTGCTTTGCTTTGTTTTGGTATCGGGGATTGAACCCAGGATCTTCTACTTGTCAGGCAGGTACTTACACCATCAAGCTATTTCCCAGTCTTTTTGTTTATTTTAGGGTTTTGTTGCTTTTGTTTTTGTCTCTAAAGCTAATAATAGTTCTATCTGATAAGCTTCTTTATTTACATACATTTCTAAACTAATTTTAGAGATGTCTAGGACTTGGAGGATAGTGTACAATACAGTAGTTCTCCCTAGTCAGGTTCAAGCATGGCCCAAAATTGTTAATATTTTTGCTGATTCTTCTTAAAAATTATGTATTTATTTATCTAGTACAGGGTCTTGCTATGCTGCTCAGACTCTCTGATTCCTACTGATTCTCCTGTCTCAGCCTCCACAGTGCTGGGATTACAGGGGTGTACCACATGCCTGGTTTTCATGGCCAGCACACCTGGGGTTCTGAGGCCAGTTCAGTTCCAGGGATCAAACCTAGGTCCTTGTGCTTTCCAGGCAGGCACTCAGAATGTTGAGCTATCTCCCCAGCCCTGTGCTTATTCTTTTTAAGACAGAAAATTCATGTAACTTTTGTTATAGTACATTAATATGATTGTTCATTAATATTGCTTTTAATGTCTTAGTGTGACTAATTTATGTATTCAAGTTGACAATAAATGTGTGCATAGGAAAAAAATAGTATATGTAGGGTTTGGTATTATCTGTGGTTCAGGCCTCCACAGGAGGGCTTAGAATATATCCCCTGTGGGAAGAAACAACAGAAGATCTGTCAGAGACATTTATATTTCATGTTTGCTGGAGGCTTCTGATAAGCTTCCTTTAATAAGTTAAAATATATAATTCTATTAAATATGATTTGACATATTTCAAAATAATCACATTAACTCTAACCCTAAGTGTAATAAACTATATTATAAATAGCACTTTGTATTATAAAACATTTTTATGAATCTGGAATAAACTCAAATTAATTATGAATCATATTTTAAGTGCCTCACTGGAGTAATTAGGTTAGTCATTTAATCACACAATTTATGTGTACATTTAGAAATGGTGTAGATCAGCTACAGCTTTGGTTTTCTACTGTCTTTTGGGTGTTTTGAATAAGGATTAATCTCAGATCATAGAATTATTTGGAAATATTTCAATTTTTTTCCTATTTTGTATAAAAGTTTATGATGACAGAGAATGTGTGAGGGTTTGCTGAGGACATCCAGGTCATGTGCAATTTCTCACCCTTTTATATTTTCCTTTTTTTTTTTGGTGGAACTGGGAATTGAACTCAGGCCCTTGCACTTGGAAGAGAAGCGCTTATTCCACTGAGCCATCTCCCTGGCTCCTACATTTTATTTTTAACTTAATTCATAGTAATATTGATTACATTGATAGGGAGCTTGTATAAGCTCTTCTAAAATTAAGATGTAGAACATTGTTGACATCCCAAAATCGGTCCTGGTGCTACTCCTTTAGAAGGAGGTACTCCCTCTCCCTAAATCCTGGCAGCCACCAATCCATCCTGTAGGTACAATTATAGGATGTAGTCATGTGGCCCTGGCTTCTTTCTCTCAGCATAAGGCCTTTGAGACTTGTCAAAAGTTTTGAGTGTGCCAGTTGTTCATTCCTCTGTGCTACTGAATGTCTTCCATCTATGGATGGGTCACAGCCTACCTGGGCAGTCACTGAAGAGCAACTTGGTTGTTTCCAGTGTTTAGTGGTCATGAAAAGAGCTGCTGTAAACATTGATAAAGATATTTTTGTGAACTGTTTCATTTTTTTAGGTCCATGGAATAGAGGCTCTGGTCATGTGATATTTGATTAATTCCAATAAACTCCCAGCCGTGCACTTTGGTGGTAGTGTAATATCACACTCATTTTGACCAGCAATGTCTGCAAAGTCTGATTGCTTTGCTTCCTCATCCACACTAGGTATTGCCAGTTGTTTTGTTTTTGCCAATTTAATTGGTATGAGGTAGAATCCCATTATAGCTTTAATTTGCCTTTTTACAATGGTTATTGATGTCTAACTCTTTTCTATATACACACTTTTTCATGGAATATCTTTTGCTTATTTTAAATTTTTATACTGTTTAATCTTGAGAGATATTTATAATATTTTGTATATAAGTTCTTTGCTGAATATCTGCTTTGCAAATATTTCTCAAAGTCTATATTTTATCTTTCAATTTTCTTGACATCCTTTGTAGAACAAAATTTTTAGATTTTGATGATGTTTGACTTTTTATTTTTTTCTATCATAATTGTGGTTTCAATGTGATACCTACAACCTCTTTGATTAGCCCAGATCATGAAGAATTTTCCCTCATTTTTTCACTTTTAGAAATTTTATATTTTTGTTTCTATCTTTAGAGTTGCCATTTATTTGGAGTTAGTTTTTGTATAAACTATAAAGCTTAAATTGTTTCATTTGTTGAAAAAGACTATCCCTTATCGCTGAATGGCCTCTCCATTGTTGACAAAAACTATCCATTTTGTTACAAATCTATTTTTAAGTCTTCTATTTCATTTATAGGTGTTTCTCTATCAGTAGTGTATTATTATAGACTTACACTTAAGTCTGAAAAGTAGGTACTGCTGTTTACCTAACTCTATTCTTCACATTTGAATCTCCATTCTTAATATTATTGTTTAAAGGTTTCAGCTTCCAGTTGTTTGTTGCTGCTATAGAGAAATATGATTGATTTCTAAATATTGACATTGTTATCTAAAACTAAATACAACATAATTCCTCCTTTTTAACTTTCATGCCTTCACTTCACACTGTTGATTTATTTTACTAGGCTTCCAGTTAAGAAGTTGGGTGGAAAGTGCTAAGGGTATGTATCTTTGCCTTGTTCCCAATTTGAAAGGGGGTCATTAACTCTTCACATTGTTGCATTGTTTTTATGTGTTTGGTACAGGGTCTCACTAAGCATTTCAGACTCGTAGTGATCCTATTGTTTTTAGCCTCCCCAGCACTGGGATTGCAGGTGTGTGCTGCCATGCCTGATCTCAGTGGCCGGCTCACACTTCCCCAGGGACAGGGCCTCCATGGCACAATGCTGGGGATCGAAATCTGGTCCCGATGCTTGCCTAAGCAAGGGCTTAGTCTGCTGAGCTCTCACCGGCCTGGTCACACACTGCTGATCTTCAAGTATAATGTCAACTATAGGCTTTTGCCAATGCTAAGTATCTGATTGAGAAAGTTTCTTTCCTTTTCTGGCTTGCCAAGAGATTTTCTTTTTTAAATCATAAATAGCCAACTTGGATTGCTGAGGAAGACCTATCAACACAACAATTAAGAGCATTGATTGAAGGAAAAGTCGTCAAACATGTTTCTTGGAGAAGAGAATTCAAGTGACAAGAAAGGGCCTGTGTAAAGACCCCAAGGCAGGTGCCAGGCTGGCAGTGCAGGAGTAACTGGAATACAAGAATGATTGGAGGGGAGGGGATGAAGAAGGCAGAGTGGCAAAAGATGAGGTAAAAGGGCAACTTGTGTTAGCAAGGTGTGATGCAGTCCTGCTGTATTACATATATATATA
>NW_004524829.1:669636-685410 GCF_000260255.1 Octodon degus | reverse complement strand
TTATATATTGTATATTATTATACCATACCCCTTTTCTCATAAAAGGTAGTGAGCAAAGAAGATTAGACAACTTGATAAAAATCCATATCAAAGAAACAGCCAAAAAGTAAACCTAAGTCTATAGGTTCCAGAGTCTTTCCCCATCACCAGGAATTAGAATTGACAGTTAACTTTTATTTTTATTTTATATTTTGTCCCAGGAATCAAACTCAGGACCTTGTGCTTGCCAGGCAGTCACCGTGCCACTGAGCTAAGTCACTGGCCCCCTAATTAACATTTTGAAATACCACATAGGGATTCTTATTACTTACAAATGCTTGTTAGTTTTGTTTCTTCTCCTTAATATTTGATTAAAGGTCTTAAAGGTTAATTTATGTTGTTATTCTTTAAAAAGAAACTGACTTCAGTTTCATTGAGCAGCTATTTGATTTTTATTTTCTATTTTAATAATTTCTAATTTTATCTTTATTAATTCTTCCTTCTCTGGGGTTGTGTTCCTCATTTTTTGTCAAAAATGTGAATTTAGAATGATAACAGATGAAGCATAAACAAAAAGAAAAAGAAGGGCATATTTTTGGTATGGATGAGGGGTTGCAAATGCAAGCATCACCATGCATGTTTCTTAAACATTAAGACTGCTAAAATTTAAACGATGTTGCTATTTAAATATGAAATATAGTAACCTTGATCCAAATTGGCTTTAAAGAGGCTGGTCGCTAAAAATGCAGGGAAATAAAGCATTTCATCAGAGAACAAGATTAAACTAGAATAGAACAAAATCAGTTATAAAGGCACATCAGCATGAATTCATGCTCTTTTAGAGAATTAATATTTTTTTGTTGATCACAAAGAGATCTAGGCATAGTAGCTTCCCCAGTCCACATGTGGAACCATTGTACACACACTGGGACCCAGTTGGGCTTTAATACTAATGCTTAGGAAAATCAACCACAAGTCCTTGGAGAGTAATTGATTCCATGTCCTGGTGTGGCAAAAGTCAGGGTGGTCCTGAATGTCAATAACATATGACATACAGCAGAAATGACAAATGAGCCCTGTGTCTCCTGCCTTACACTTGTCTCCTGGCCAAGTTATGATGGTTGAAAGATCAGAAAGAAGGCAGTAATTATGGTTATTTGATACAACTTAAATCTGAGGGAGCCATGGGATGGCTAAACTTCAGGATGCTCAAGAGATAAGATTACATGAGGTATACCATGCTTGATCTTCCATAAATGTTTATTTATTTATTTATTTATTTATTTTTTAGTGGCTGGCTCAGCCCACCCTGAGGACAGGGCTGGCATGGCATGTGGTACCTGGGCTGAACCACAGTCCCTGCATGTTTGCCTAAGTTTGCTAAAGAGACGCTTTAGACTGTTGATCTATCTCACTGGCCCCCATAATGTTTATTGAAAATAATATTTGAACAACAAAACTGCATGGACATTACATTCAAAATATGCTATAGCAATTTCTGCACCTTTCCTTAAAAATACTCTGGAGAGCTCCTGTTTGGCAGCAAAAAAAAAAAAAAAATCTGGGACACATTCATATATTAATAAGTTTACAGCATCACCTTTGAATCGGATCACACGGTGATAGCTATTGAAAACATTTACTATGTATATGTCTTTTTCGATTAACCATCTGTCTTCTATCTTCTTCATCATTTAATCTTTGTCATCTTATCTGTCATCTATATGTCTATCTCCTTATTTAGCACCTTTCTAAATGTCTACTATCTACCTGTCCAGATGCTGCTAATGATTTTTTATAATATGCTAATATATTTAGACTTCCTTCGATGTCATTAGAAACCTGTATCATTGTAAAGCAGCATGATGGCTTAGTCTTGATGATTAAGAAGGTTTTATAATCATCCCATTTTTCTGAGTTTTAGTGTTGTTAACAATATCCCACAGCTAAGCAGATCTATGTATTAATTTACCACTTGTTCATGCTTTACTTAAGAAAATATTTATTTTCACAAGCTTTGTTATAACTAGCAGAAGTTTATGTGTGCATTTGATTGTCTTTAGAATTAAATTCAGAAATAGAATTTCTTATTGTAAGATTTGAATATTTTTTAAAAGATTTGTGTTACACACTTAGGAACGTATAACAATTGTATTTATATTTGTAACAATCAGTATGAATGCCTGTTACACACTGGCAATGCTAGGTATTTTCTTTTTTTTAATCACTACCAATTTAATAAGCTAAAGTGATATACATCATGGTTATGATATGTATTTTTTGTTTCTAATGATATCAGCATTTTATTGTTTATAGGAAATGTTTATGAGTATGTATGTGTAAACTTTTTACTATAATATTTTACCTTTAATTTTTTAAAAATTATTTGTAATTTAAGAACTTTAGGCTTCTGTGAAGTATGTATATTGCAGTTGTTTTCAAACCATGTTATTGTGCTATAATATTGTTTATGATAATTTATGGCATTTTTCTTTGAAAATTTCATGTAGCAAGACAAATACTTCATTTGCTCTAAGAAGAGCCATCTCCAAGTCAAGATTTTATAAAGAGGTGGCCATGAGTTCTATTTTTATTTTTTGTTTGTTTCTTTAAATATTTAAGTCAAGTGGAATTTATTTGGGGTGTAGAAATGGGGTAAGATTTAATTTATTTCTTAATCATGTGACCAGAAATCATGATTGTCAACTTGACTGGTTAAGGCCTCTGGGCAGAGTATGGCCATATCTGTGGGGTTGTTTCCAGATAGGACTGAAATAAAGGCCAGCGAGCTAAGGGGAAGGACCTGGCCTGATTGTGGGTGGCAACATCTGGTAGGCTTGCAGCCCAGATGAAATGGTAAGAGGAAGACCGATGTCCACTTGCATCTGAAAAGCTCCATTCTGCGTAAGCAGGTGTGACTAACATCACTCTGTGGACACCAGCTGGCAGCTTCTTCAGCCTTTCAATTCAGAACCACACCAGAGACTCTGTTCCTCTAGGAACCTGCTAATAAATTCCTTGTATAATTTTATAGACATATCCTAGTTTTTATTTTATTTTTTGTGGCCAGCTCAAACCCACATAGGGGGCTGGCTCAGTAGATGGTGCAGGGGATCGAACCATGGTCCCTGTGTGCTTGCATAAGCAGGCACTTTAGACCACTGAGCTATCTCACCGGCCTCTCTTTTTCCTGTTGGTTCTGTTCCTCTAAAGAGCACTAACCAACACAACTAAATTATTAGCCATATTTTCTTACATCATTTATTAAATAATTGATGTCTTTTAAATAGATTGACAACATTGAATTTTTAATCAGAAATACCAACATACTCAGGTTCAATTTTAGTCCTGTGGTACTGTCCTATTTATCTTTTTTCTTGTTCTGCCTGATAATAGCACTGTATTTTAAATACGTCAGCCTTTAAGAATATGATTTGGGAATTTTGCCTCCGTGCTTTATAGAGAAAATCTCTTGGCTCTTTTGACATTATCTAGTTTTCCAAATATATGTTAGAATCATTTTGTCAAATTTAGAGAAAATTAAACCTTTGATGAAATTATTATTTGAAAGATGGGATCATTAAAATCATTTGATTTACTTATGGGTATTTATTCACAGTTTAAAAATGTAGGGGCTGGGGAGATAGCTCTAAGCACCTGCCTGCCAAGTGCGAGGACCCAGGTTCCATCCCTGGTACCACATGTTGTGCTGGCATCAGAATCTTGGGCAAGCTGTGCTGGCTGCCAGAACTGGCTGTGGCGGCACACACCTGTCATCCACCCCAACCCTGGGGAGGCTGAGACAAGAGGGTCACTGTGAGTCCAAGCTGCATAGTGAGACCCTGTACCAAATACGTAAAGAAAAAGATTTTTAAAAATGTATTTTGGGGCCTGGGGAGATAAATCAATAGAATAAACACTTCCCTGGCAAGTGCAAGGGCCTGAGTTCTATCCCCATTTCCACAAAATAAATAAATAAATATTAAAAAAAATTGTATTTTGATGAAGCACCGTATTTTTCTTAAATTTATTTGTAAGATTTTTACATTTTTATGAAAACACTTTTCTAATCATTGTTGAAAGGGAAAATTATTTATTTTTTTCTATTGATTTGCTATTTCCCATCTTAATTCTTACTAATTTTAATGAATGTTGGTGAGCTCTCATTGACTTTCTAGGTGCTAACCATCTATAAATAAGCCTAGATTTTTCTTTGCTTCCTATTGATTGGTGTGTTAGAATTATGGTAAATAATGTTATTATGGTTCATGTTTCCCCCAAAGGAAAAAAAAGTATATTGAAAGGGCAATTTATGATGAATTTTCTCTGATAAGAAATGGAAGTTGAAGCTGATCACATTGTTGTCAGTATTTTTCAGGATCAATGTTTTGGCTCATTGTTCTTACTAATGTTATAAAATCTTACTATCTTCCTAACATGATCCATTGAATTTCTAGGTCATATTGTAATTAATTGAGGAGCGACTATCGAAGGGGCTGGCCATTCCTGTACAATATGACAGTACTGCAACATGTCATCGTTTGTATTCTTGGTCAGTATTAGTTGAGCTTTTAGAGTAGATGATTTATTTCCTGCCATTGTGGTGTTTAAAAGTTGCATGAAGTGATCACAATATAAGATTGTAACCAGATGGTTAGACCTGGAGGAAGGCTGGCAGAAATGCTTGCTCAGGAATATGCAGAGGCCGTCTCCAAGATCGTGTTAAGCTTCTCTTTCTAATGTTGAGGGTGAGCGCATGGGAGCTGAATGTGTGTGTGTGTGTGTGTGTGTGTGTGTGTGTGTGTGTTTTACACTTGTAATTTCCTTTTGCATCTTTATCATGAGATACTAGAAAGTTAATTTCTTATATCACAGTTCCTTTCTGATAACCAGATTGCAAAGGTGCAATATTCTCTCAAATCTTACTGGAAATGCAAATACAATTTTTTTAAAAAAAATATGTTGTGTTACATAAGTTAGTTACAAAGAGGGAGGGGCATAGTTATCAAATCCTTGGACTGTTCATATTTTGAATCATTTAATGTATTCCCTGTGTGAGTGATGCTTTATTTGTGTGGTCATCTTTACCTGAAAAGGTGTGTATTTGGGCGGTGTAGACAGCTAGGAGGGGTGTTCCCGATAGGTGGGCCTTCATATTCTCATGGATTGCTCTCAGAAGAAATGGCAAAAGAAAGTTTGTATTTAGAAGCTTGGGGTTCGAGTCGTTTGTGGGGTGTAGGCCAAAAGCTCCCACTGGTTAAGGCAGCTGTGCAGCCAGCAACAGTGCAGCTGCAACTGTGACACACGGCTCCCCTGGTGTTTGCTGTGATGTCTCAGCACTGAGCAGGGGTGCGTGCCCCTATAGCTCGCAGGACTGCTACCCTTGCAGATCTAGCGAGTTGCAAGGGGCTCCTTCCCTACGGAGGCTCCTTTGCTAAGCCCTGTAGAGGCTGTGTGACCTGTGAGCAGCTTCATTGTCATAGGTTGGGGTTTTTCAAGGGGAACAATACAATACAAAACACATTTTGCAAGATTACTTATAATGAAGGACTCAATGAATCATATACAAAAGTATAGGGAATCTGTCCATGCTCTAAAGACTAAAAGAATCCAACTGAGGGTCTGGAGCCCATGATAATACCCTGCATGAGTCTAGCTGGAGACCTAAAGCCCACGACAAAGGTCAAGCAGGCATGTTTCATGGATCTGCCCTGGAGAGGCCCAAAGGTTAGTGATGGAAGCTAGAAAGTCTGTGCCAGCAGGAGGAAGGATCTGTGCCAGCAGGCTGAGGGGTCTGCACTGGAGCCAGGAAGCAACACTCAAAGTAAAAACTAGCAACAAAGAGGTCCAATGCTCCTTCTCCAATGAGAACAAACAAATTCACCAGGAAAGCCAACATGAGGTCACCTGGCACACTAGCCCAGGAGAACCAGAAGCTTCCAGTGACTCCAGCAACTTCCACAGCTTCCCTAAGAGCCTCCCAACAGCCTATCCAGTTCTGCCTCTTATGCTGCCTGCAATAATCCTCAGGTGGGCCTCCCACACCCAGCACCATGCTAGCTCAGGTCAGCTAGGCGCAACAAGTTGACCACCAGCTGGCAATCCACCACACTTGCTATGGGCAGTGCTGGGTCACTTTCTTTAATCTTTTACATAGCCCAGGCCAGTCCCTCACTTGTCATTCAGGTCACCTGCCATAGTGTTTTGGAAAAATCTCATGACACAGTAGAAGAACTGGACACTGGTGCTTTTGGTTAGTTTTCTCTCATTGCTGAGACAAAAATACGTGCTTCCTGGAATTAGGGAAGGGAAGGTTTATTTATCTCACAGTGTGTGGAGGTTTCAGTCCGTAATCGGCTGGCTCCCAGGTAGAGTGGCACATGGCAGAGGGTAACAGTTCATGGTGGTAGAAAACAGCAAAAACAGCAAGAACAAAGAGCCCCTTTCCCTCCCTTATGTTGCATTCAGACTATTCACCCCAGGGTGGGTGTAGCACTCACACCCATAAAGCTAGCACTGGGTCATGAATTAAACACAAACTCTAGAAGCCCGTGCCATGACTGCATGTGGCTTTGGAGGACATCTAAGACACAAACTGTAACAACCAAAGACAGAGCTGTCAAGAAGCCAAAGGATGTGGCAGACAAATCCAGGATTGCACAAAGCGCAATTTAACTGAGGACTTACAGATAAAGTGGGCAACGGCATTCCAGGTGGATTGCTGTACCTCAGTGAAGGAGAAAGGAGTTTATATGCTGAGCTAAACAAAGACAGCTCGACATCAACTGGAACACTGTATGCCTGGCCTTTCTTGAAAGGTACTAACTTGTCCAATGCTGTTTAAGAAATAGTCTAAGCACCAGTGGCCAGCATACCCTGCTCCACTGACTATTATTTTTGTTTTTTTGGGTTTTTTTTGGTGGAACCAGGGATTGAACTCAGGCCCTTGTGTTTGCCAGGCAAGCGCTTATTCTACTGAGCTTAGTCTCCCAGCCCCTCCACTGACTATTGGAGTTGAGGCTTGGGAGGTTGACCGGGTTCAGCTGGTGGCAGACACAGTGGAATGGCAGCTCCTACCAAGATCACTGCAGTCATGTCACAGTGGGTCTCTTCTCACGGTTTTCTACCTCCCTGGGTTGTAGGAAGCAAGGATGGCAAGACTCAGAGACATAAGCCCAGTTTTGACAGATGCAACCTTCTGGCTCCTGTCCCTTTCTCTTGTTGGTTTGGCCACCACTCCTGTGAATCTGCTCTGGCAACAGCCTCGTGGGAGAGTGTCCTCATGGAGCACACTCTGGCTGTGGTGTGGGCATGGCTGTATCCTCCTCAGGCCTTAGTGTCTCTTCTGGGGTCCAGGACATATAACACAAAATTTACGAACTGAACATCTTTGAGTGTGTGAGGAGTGTTACGTGCGCTCACACTGCCGTGCAGCCACCCCCGCTATGCACTTCAAAACTTTCTCATCTTCCAAAACTGAAACTCCGGTACCCATGGAACAGTACCTTCCTATTCCTCTCTCCTCGTGCACTGGTACACCCTACTCTGCTTTTTCTCTGTGTATGGACGTACTCCAGGCATGCCAGGCAAGTGGAGTCAGACAGCATTTGTGCTTTGTGTGATTGGCTTAGTTTACTTGGCAATGTCCTCAAGGCTCCGATGTTGCATCATATGTTAGAATTTCGTTCCTTTTGAAGGATAAATACTCTGCCGCTGTATGGATCTACCGCAGTGTGCCTGCTCCTCCGTGCGCTGGTGGAAATTGGACCACAGCCGCCTCACTCAACCTCCTCATCGCAGAGACACTCAATACCTGCAGTTCAAAGAATGAGGGGTTTATTTTGGCTCATATTTTTGCTTCATGGCTGGCTGGCTGGAAAGCGGCTGCCACAGGGAAGGGCCTCCCAGAGAGCGGAGAAAGGAGCCAGGTAGGGAAAAGCACCACCCAGGTCATGCTTCCAACGCGCTCCTAGTCTCCGCCTCCTAGCGGCCAGTCAGAAATAGCGCCCACGTACTCCAGTCATCTTCAAAGGCGTGCAGCTTCCAGGGCTGTTATATCTAAAGCAGAGTAACAGCATTCTTAAAAAAAAAAAAAAAAAAAAAATCTTTTTTCATTTGTGTTTTCTAGAAATACTGTATTTTTAAATAAATCACCAAAGGCCAAGTATTTCTTGCCTTTGCTTTCAGTTTCTAGTGCATTAAGCTTGATTTTTTAAAACCAGTGGGTCTAGAAAACCACTAGAAGGACTTACTACCGCACGTTTCTGGGTTTCATCCTCAGAATCTCAGAGTCCATATTTCTGGGTGAAGCTTGAGAATTGCCAAGTCTCACAGGTTTTCAGGGTGCTGATGATGTTGAACCCCATTTTGAGAATTATTGCCCTAGAAATTCTGTTTGTTGTTGTTGTTGTTGTTGTTTTTTTTTTTTTTCAAGTACTGCCTACGACGTGGGGAAGAATAGCTGTCCACCCATATGCTTTCCAGAGAATCAAGTCACTCACAGGCCCTGCTGGCCTTAATCGCCAGGTGCTGCCCTGGAAGGATCCTTCTGCAAGCTGGCCACTGACCTTTGACTTCCATGACCTCACTCAACAAGGTGAGCCAGGCTGGACTCTCAGGAACTGGATGGCGTGAGGTGACACAGAAGGAAGTTAGATTGCTGACCAGGCGAAAATCTGAGGGGACTGACACTAGGGGGACCACTGTGGGTCTAGGCAGAAAGCCAGCGATGAAGAACTCAAGGTGGCCATGCGCCCAGAATCAGAGATCTCCATGCCCACTCCTTTTGTGAAGATCTCCCCTAACCTTTCCACTTCCTCCCTCCCTGCTGAGGCCATCCTGGCTGCCAGAAAGAATTGGCCCCTGGGCTTGGATTTCAGTGAAGCCATGAAGAGAAAATGCACCATGAAATTATATGGCTCCTGCTAAAGGGACGGCCATCTGCTTTTTCTTTAAGCCTTTTCCCTCTCCATAGTATTTGAAACCATTATGTTCTGGTGCTGTCTCTCCTTCCTGGCAAAACTGTGTACATTAAAAAAAAAAAGTCCTCATTTAAACAAAACAGAATGTAGAGTTTAAGGCACTGGTGAATTCCCTCAGGCATTTGTGGCTTCTCTACCATTTTCTATATATTAGTATTAATAATCTCTTAATTTTGTTCTTTCCGTTTCCCTTGTCCCAATTTTGGGATAAAAGTGTATAGTCTTCTCTTCTGCTGCATATCCTATAAGCTGTTCTGTAAGTGTACAGGTATATGCCCTGAACTTTGTCTCAAGTGATACATGACTTTAAAGTAGTCTTTCTCAGTGTCCTCTCAACATTTCTGAGCTTTGGAGGAAACTTGTCCCATTTTGGTGAATAAGATAAAAACATCAAGTAACAACAGGTGAAATAAAAAGCCAGATCCAAACAAAATTTAACAAAAAGTATTCTAAAAATAAACTTTAGCTCACAATTGTTAGCAGTAAAAACTTCGCTTTTTAAGGATATCCAGAAACAATTAAATGTGGCAAAAATGAGACATTTTGGTTCCATTTTTGAAGATGGACTTTTAAGAGGTGCTCTGGAGGGTACCACGTGACCACTGAACAAAGCACAGCCCCCAGTCACGGCGCATTTTCATCCCTGTTCTTTTTATTGTTTCCAGACACTGGAGCTGTCCTCCTGCGTAGCGTGTCCTGTTTTCACAAGGGAGACTCGATCGCCGTCTCTAAATGTCCATGGATAAGCTGCAACGCGAGCCTGTCTAGCAGAGGATACCTGATATTTCTCAAGTTACCAGCTCTGTGTTTTGACCTGGCAGGGGTTTCTCTGTGTTCCATGTAACTCTCGTCTCCTTACCTGGTCCAAGCATCAGAAATGACATTAGCCTTTTTTCAGCTTTTGAAGTCAGTCTATTTCACACAAGGGACATATCTTTGTGGGCGTTCTTCCACTGGTTTCTACCTCTTTCCAAGTATAGTACTTGTGCCCTTATCTACATTTTTGCCTTCTGGGATTCCAGTAACCCATAGTCAACCATGGTCCAAAAGCAGTGAGAGAAAAATTCCATGAAGGAACAATTTTTATTACAGTAGATCATTATAATTTCCTATTTTATTTTAGGTACTATTAATTTAATAGATTATTTTTTATGTTTAATTTAATTTTTTATCATTTTAAAATGTTTTATTATTTCTTTAGTTGATACAGGGCCTCGCTATGCAGCTTGCGATTATAGTGATCCTCCTGTCTCAGCATCCCCATCACGGGTATTACAGGCTTGTGCCACCACACTGGGTTACAGTGGCCAGCCTATGGTTCTGGGGCTGGCACAGCACGCAATGCGGGGGATCAAACCTGGGTCTTTGTACTTGCCAGGCAGACACTTAGACCACCAAGCTATCTGCCGAGCTCTCTTTTGGTCTTTTGAGCCAGGGTTTTACTAAGCAGTTCAGGCTGGCCTGCAACTCACTTTGCATCCCAGGCTGGCCTCAAACTCATAGTGCTCTTCCCTCAGCCTCCTGAGTGCTGGTGTTACAGGTGTGTGCCACCGCCCATGCTTTATTATAATGCGGTTTGGCATTATCCTTGATTTCAGGCACCCATGGGGGTCTTGGAATATACTCCTTAAGGATAAGAAAGATCAACTGTACTGATTTTGTCCTTTCCTTCTTCTAGTGATTGAGGGTCAGAAGATGTGGAGATGTATGTTTCCCTATTTCTGGCCCTGAGATGCATTTTATGAGAGGGTTCTGGGTTCCTTGCTGGACTGTCAGGTTCAGGTAGGTGGGCAGGGGATGAGGTAGGCTTTCTAGGATGTCTTCCCCCAGTGAGCGGGACAGGGGAGATGGTCTCTGCAGTAGCCAGTCACTGGACACGCCTTGCTGGAACCACTTGTGCTGCTAAGTGCGGGCTGCCTCTCCTTCTGTGCCACATGGGGCAGCAGGGGGTAGTGGTAACGTGGAGGCATTTCCATCAAAATGCAGGAAGGCGCCCACTCCAGAGGCACTCTTGGAGGATGGGCCAGAGGAAACCTTCTCCCCGTCTGCCATGGCCTTCCTGAGTGAGACTGTGCTCTAAACCGCAGCCAGCCTGTCCTGGGAGACCATCTTGCAATCTGCTTTCTGTTTCTCTGAGTGTCAGATCATTTCCCGAGAGACTGAAGTCCACGGTACCTTTTTCTTTGACTGTGAGCTGATGTAGCTTTTCCTTGGGTCACTGCAGTGGGTATTTGGGAACCATGGCTGGTGGGGTCTGGGAGGATTTCTGGATGGGGAGAAGTCAGAATCCAGACTCTCCTCATTTATTATTAATGAGCCCTTATGTAGGCACTGATTTTTATTTATTTATTTTTAAATTTAAAGACTTTCATTTTATGGAAAAAAGTAAAACTTTCAAAACAAAATAATAGGAGAACAGCAATAGTTAATACATTGCAGTGGATACAACTTGAGACCATACTCATAAGTGAACTGAATCAGACTCAGAGACTTTTATATATGAATGATAACAAAGAAAAATGCCCTATCTTTCAGTTCTGTGTAGTGGACAGAGTATGAAATTTAGACTTGGAAGTCTTTAATTCAGGTCTCAGCTCCACCAAATACTGGATAGATGATCCTTGGCTTCAGATTTCTTATCTGTTTGCCTAAGTTAATAATGATATTTCTACACAGAGCAGTTGCCACCTGTGCTTGGACTTTATTATCTCACACTTGCTTCTTAAAGTGGAGAGAAGAATCCTGTTTGCACTACTCTGAGACATGATCCCTTTTTCTTTCCCCTTGATGATGGTTTTCCATCTTAGAGAAGTGCCAGCCCCTCAATTATTATTATTTATTTTTTAGGTACTGGAGATCAAACTCAGGACTCCCCTACCATAGAGCTTACCCCTGCAGCCTTTTTTATTTTTTATTGTGAGACACGCTCTTACTAAGTTGCCCAGGCTGGTCTCAAAATTGAGATCCCCCTGCCTCAGTTTCCTGAGTAACTGGGATTATATATGTGTGCCAACCTTCATTTTTCAGCTGTGTCCTCTGATAGAGGTTGAGCTCCATCTTTGGATAAAGGCCATGGCTTCCTCTGCCCCGCCATCCTGTTCCTTAGGGCAACCTTGATTGCTTAGGATCTGGATTCTCAGGAAATGATATCCTGGAATCCATTAGCATTGACATAATACAAGGAAAACTGAAAAAGTAGATGCTCATTCATCCCATGAGTGCTTATGAACTGTCCATCATGGCTGGATACATTCTAGGTCACATTCTGATTCTCTCATTTAGTCTCAGGGTTTCCTAAAGAAACAAAGCCAGTAAGGTGGCTGTATGAGAGGGAAAAAGAGAGGGAGGGAGAGGGGAGAGAGAGAGATAGAGACAGAGACAGAGAGACAGAGAGAGACAGAGACAGAGACAGACAGAGAGACAGAGAGACAGGCATGCAGACAGAGACAGAGAGAAAGACAGAGACAGGGAGAGAGGCAGGGAGAGGGAGGGAGAGGAGACAGGGACTGGGAAAGAGGAAGGGAGAGAGGGAGGAGAGAGAGAGAGAGACAGAGAGAGAGAGAGAGAGAGAGAGAGAGAGAGAGAGAGAGAGATCTATTTTAAGGAATTTGTCATGTGATTATGGGAGCCAGTAAGTCTGAAATCTGCAGTGCAGACCAGGAAATGGGTAGTCTTGTAGTCTTGCATTTGAAGGCCATCTGAAAGCAGAGTTCTTTCTTCAATGGGGGAATCTCAGAGAAAGCCTTTCTCTTAAGGCTTTGAACTGATTAGAAGAGGCCCACTCACATGGTGGAGGGTCATTTGCTTTATGCAAACTCAACTGAGTTCAGTGTCAAAGCCACCTTAAAGATATCTTCATAACAATGTCTAGACTATTGTTTGACCAATAACTAGATCCTGTAGCCTAGCCAAGTCAATGCAAGAAAATTAACCATCATACTAGAAGAGCTATAAAATACATAAGAAGCCTGAGTCCCACTCCCAGTTACTCTGGTTTAATAGATCTTGGAGTAGCTGGGGTACTGGGATTCCTCAAAACGTCTCAGGTGACTGTAATGTGCAGCAAAGTACATAGGGGTTATAGCAAGAAACAAAAGGAAAACATGTGGGCTTGTTAGGAGTTTGTGGATAGTGGTTAGAGTCAAAGGACTGCCAGGTAAACAGATAATCATCTAGAGGTGGTACTGCCTCTTGGGATGCAGTAAAAGAAAGCAGACTGGGAGAATAGCAAGGATAGGAATGTTTCTAGATCAGGTGGTGGTGTGGGGAGGCCTCCCTTATCAGGAGAGGAGCAGGAAGTGATGACTTGTGAAGCACAGCAAGGAATCTTTCTGCTGTATTAATACTAGGCCAAGTAGGAAGGAAACGGTATCCCAATGGTCAGATTTTTTTTTTTTTTTTGTATTTTAGGGAAAGATCTACAGGGTGTTCAAGTTCTCACAACTAGATTGGACTCATAGTGATCCACCTGTTTACGGTTTCCCAAGAGCTGGGATTACAGGTGCGTGCCACCATGCCCAGTCTCAATGTCCATGTCAGCGTGCCCCAGGGGCAGGGTCAGCATGGCAGGCCTGGGGATCAAACCTCTAGCCCCTGCACCTGCTTGCAGGCACTTTAATCTGCTGAGTTATTTGGCTGGCCCTTGAAAATCTTTCTTCTAGACCAGCCCCCCACCCCTCCACCCCCCACACAGGCATGTACACATGCGCACACATGTGTAAGTGTGCAACATACTTTCAAGGAGAAACAGCACACACTCAGGGGGAGGCGGGGAGCCTCATACAACCACTCACAGCCAGATGGGTGGGGCAGCGTGGGTGGCTAAGGCCATGATCTGGAGTCTCCTGCAGGGACACAGGCCTGAAGACAGCACACTTTGTGAGCAGCCAAAGCAAACATTAAAATAACACAGCACTTTGCCTCACCTTTTGACACCATGGTCTGTGAAAATTTCAGGGCTGTGAAACAACAACAGGTCATCTCAATACAGCTGAGGCAAAAAGGAAAAAAAGAAAGAAAGGAAGAAAGAAAGAAAGAAAGAAAGAAAGAAAGAAAGAAAGAAAGAAAGAAAGAAAGAAAGAAAGAGAAAGATATAGTTCCTTATGCACATTGACACTAGGCTACCACTACATTGGTTTTGAAAAGAAATAATAGATGACCATAAATGTCAGAAGAAGGACATAATATATACATTTATTATGTTATATTTATTTTTATATATGGTGTATAGTCATGTTATATATTATGTAATATATGTGATATGTATTATCCATAAAAATGCTTATACATTAGTTTTCAGAATTGCTTGAGATTTACAGAACAATTACAAAGACAGACTAAAAGTTCCCATACAGCCCACACATGGCTCCTTCTCCTAGGCCCACTCTGTGCCGTGCTTGCAGGTTTCCTCAGACAATTCATGTTCCTGTCTTCTCCAAACTTCTGGGGTTTCTTCCACACCTGTGTCTTCTAACTTAGAGTTTCACACTCTGCCCTCTCAGGGGCTGGCCTCCCAGGCCTTCTGAAATGAGGGTGGAAGCCACGTTAATGCCACAATTTTTGCATTCTCCATGCTCCTAAAACTAGCACCACATGGATGGTGCCAGGGTCCCCTGCCAGCTGGAGCAGTAGTATCTGGGCTTTCCTTTCTCTTAGCTGTACAGGTCGAGTGCCTGGATCACCAGGAATTCTGGCTATAATTCTGAGAAACAAATTCTCGATGCTGTCACCATTCTGGAGCATGGTTTGGCTGTTGCCATCCTGGAACACGGTGCTCTGTGGCTTTTTCCTCAAATCAAAGACTTTCACCTTCACAGTTTTGAGGCTGAAAACAGTAGAGACTTGCTGCTTCTTGTGATGCCCTCAGCCTGTCTTTTGTTCTCGTGCTCCTGCTCAGCAATCAAGATTTCCTCAGCTCTGTCTTTGTAGTCTACATCTTTATGGGAGGTTTCTTTCTGGGCAAACTCACATTTTAAAGTATCCAGTGGGCTCTTTGTTCTTGATTCTTAACATAAATCTGGCGAAAAGCCTCCATCAATCTCCATGCAGCAGCCTCAAAATTCAACTGCCTTGAAATTCTTCTGCCGGATTAATCAGTCTGCTGCCTTTAATCTCAGTTTTAGGAACTGTCTCTGGACATGAGCATGATACGGACAAGCTTTCTGTCAAGCCATAGCACACATCATGTTGAGTGTGATGCCCAGCGCAGTCCTTCTTCCCAGCAGAGACCTCTTGAACCTCATCTTTACCGGCAGGCTTTCTATCAGCATTCTGGTCTTCTGAGTTCTGACCGGAATCTCTCATACAGAACAGCCTACGGTGTTACAGCTCTACTCTTCCAGATGACATCTCCAAACTCTTCTTACAAGCCATTCCCAAAGGCTTTCAACCACATGGTCAGGTATGCTCACGGCAACGACCTCACTTTCCTGTCACCAAATTCTGTCTTAGTTACTTTTCTTTCACTGCTGAGACAAAATGCCTGATGCCCAGAATTAAGGAAGGAAAAGTTTGTTTAGCTCACAGTTTGCGAAGATTTCATATTCCTCTAGCTCCAGGGCAGAGTGGCACATGGCACAGGAATAATAGTTCAAAGCAGCATAAGACAGAAAAAGCAATCAGAGTAAAAAGGGTCAGGGAGAGCAGGCATGTTTCCCCTTTATATTTTAAGTAGTCCTCCAGCCACTAGGGCTGTTGCATGTAGCACTTATATGGTCTCCTCTGCCCTCCTCTTGCACAAGATGAGGATGTTTATAAAGTGAGAACCCTGGCCCCTTTCTTAATCACTCAGTTAAACTTCTAAACTTCTCAAGTT
>NW_004524829.1:652255-669481 GCF_000260255.1 Octodon degus | reverse complement strand
TAATTTATCTTTAATAAAGACTCAGCATATATTTTTGATTACACTTCACATATACCTTAGATCAGAATAATCCATTTGAAAATTGTACTGACTCCTACACCGGGTGAACTCCAGATGACTATTTAGTCTGCTTGGATGAAATTTTGCAATGGTTTTACTGCCCAGGACTAATCCTTGCTGTGTCTCTGCATTAGCTCAGAAGGTGTGACTCAAGCCCCAGAAGGTAGGTAACAACAAGTGTTATCCCTGGAAATACTGCCATCTACCTTATGGGGGCTGTAAACAGTTTGATGATTAGAAATAAGGTCTCTACTGGGCTGGATTCTGGTGAAATTTTAGGTCCAAAGGTGGCTCTTATGAAGGAGAATGGGTATCATAAAGGAGGCTGGTCATCCAATGTTCAACCAGACACTGGATGAACAGTGTACATTTTTAGGCAGTAAGGAATATGTGGGCTCCTTGGAGACATATCCAATGTATCTACAAAGAACATTAGAAGACCTCAAGGCTGGCTAAAATACCTTCTCTTGCCAGAGACCAAGGACATCAGATTAACTGATTCCAGGTAGAAGAAAGCTTACAGGTCATGCAATTTCTTCTTCTTTCCCTTGTTTCAAGCTTGGAAGAGCAGTAATGGCCTTGTGGGAGGAAGGAATTGAGATGCTAGAGAGAAAAAGCTTTCTCCTTTCCACTTGTAGGGGCTGAAACGAGCTTAGTGTGGGGGAAAAGAGAAAACTTTTCCAAGAAAATTCAAAATTTTAATTTTATATAGATGTGGGAGTTTTAATTCCTGAAATGAGGATGGTAGCTTGTGATCAGGGATAACTTGATGATTCTTTTCATAGTCTGAAGGTGAGCAGAGGAGTCATGGGAATGGTCCTGGTCTCCCTCAATGACTTAAGAAGGATGAACTTCATGGAGTGAGTCGGAAAGCAATGGCAGGAGTAGGAGATGGAGCATTGTTATCTCATTGATGGTTTGTTTCCAGATACTGAGAGCTTGCTTGTACACCTTACCAAATATGAGACCAGTAGCTCAGGAATGAGGTAGATGTGAAAAGAGGTCCATACTTGTGAACAGTTAATGTACAGGTTAGAAATTGATGCTTGGTAAGTTTTGGGAGCAGAGAGTTTAGGCTGTAGAGGCTGTTGTGGTGTTCTAAGAGAGTTCTCCACGAGTGAGAAAAGTGTCTGAACAGAAAATGAGATTCCTGGGCCAGGGAGATAGCTTGGCAGCTTAAGCACCTGCCTGGCAAGTGCAAAGTCCCAGGTTTGATCCCCTGAACTACATGCTGCGCTGGCCCCAGAACTGCGGGTGTGCCATGCTGCCCCAAAATAGGGTGTGATGCACACACCTATAATCCCAGCACTGGGGGGGGGGATGCTGAGCCAGGAGGATCACTATGAGTTGGAATTGTGTATTGAGACCCTGCATAAATAAAATAAAAGAAAAAAAAAAGAAAGAAAATGAGATTCCTCACATTCATAATTATAGTTAAAGATAGCGGTGGTCCATGGTCCACCATGTTGATGAGGATGCATGAGAGTTGGCTCTCTGCTACTGCTTGTGAGAGTCTGTTGGTCATGTCCCTTTCCAAATGTGTTCAGGGTTGTCAAATTGGTTGCTTGAAGTCAGCCATGGTGAAATGTTTACACCATAGAACCCAGCAAATGCTATCACTTAGGTATTCAAAATATTTATGTGAATGGGTTTCCTAGCATAATAATGCTATTGAACTATTGAAGTTACATACATTAAGAAACCCGTGTGTATGAACTTATACTGTGGCACAAGCATTCCTGCTGTGGGTCCCCTGTTAGGTATAAGGCAGATAGGCAGAAGCATTGTCCTTGCCTCTCAGAGCTTTGAGCAATTGACTTGTTCTCTCTCTCTCTCTCTCTCTCTCTCTCTCTCTCTCTCTCTCTCTCTCTTTTTCTCTGATGTGTGTGTGTGTGGGGTGTGTGTGTGTGTGTGTGTTTTGGCATGTACTGTGAGAACAGCGCAATCTGACTGAGAGGCCACTGACCCTGGGTGTCGGACAAGCAGAGAATCTAAGCTGGATTAAGAGATAGAAGCCAGATTTACAAAAAGGATAGCAGAACCCCTACAGGGACAGGGATGTCATGGAAACTGCAGAAGAATGTGGCAAGAGTAAGTCTGTCTAGCTGTAGGACCAGGTGAGACTCACCTTGGAAACTCTGAGAAATTCTTTATTTACAGAAGTATTTGTACAGAGCTCAAATTTCTCAGCAATACTGACATTCAGATGTTAAATTTAATACCACCTTGACTCTCCCATAGACCTTAGGAGTAATGAACTGCAGAAATAACCTCTGGAGTTTCCAGTCCCACATCAGCATATAGGAAGATGGTAAAACACACCCTTGTTTTGTCTTGATCTTTCTCACTGCCCAGTTAAAGCCACAAGTCTGAAAATCTAAAATCTAGAACTTTTTGAGTGAAGACTCACATCTCAAGTAGCAAACCTCCTACTATGAAACAGTGTTGTGTACATACAATTTAAAATATTGAATTTATTGACCCTCATGCCATGGGTACAAGTATATGGCAACACAAGCTTGTTTAGACTTGGGGTCTACCACTAAGATAACCATTTATACACAAATATTAAAAAATGTAAAAAATATAAAAAATTTCATCAGTTTTAAAGGGAAACATTAAAAAGAGTAGAGTCTATTGCCTTGTTTAACCCATTTGATGTTTTACATCCATCATAGATATTTTTCTTGGAGACTAAATCCAGTAGAATTTACCTTCTGATAATCATCTCTTATATCCCTAGTTCCTTTCCATGTTCTCTGGTCTGTAGTAGCTACTCAACAGTTATTCATTGAATGTAATTGATAAGGATGCTGGAGGAGATCAACATACCCAAAAGCTGTATGGAGAGTGTTTCACTAGAGGAGTCACACTCTTTTGTCTTGTTCTCTGTTGCGTTCTATACTTGGTTTCCACCTCTGCCCCAATTTTGGAAGTTCTTATCCTCTCTATGGACACTTCTGATACCAAAGATGGACCATACAGGAGCCAGATGATTTATTTCACTTTTGGATAAAGTTTTCTGTGTGATGTCATGCAATGTAAAGAAAGCACATTTCCTCATAGCTTTCATCTGAAGATAGATATATGATTGACTTACATTTTGCTTGCTCCTTATCAGATGTATTTTGAGAAGCTCAAACAATTCATTTCAGAGAAATCAGTTTTGGAGGTACACATGATGTCCAGTAATCTGAACTGTGATTGTGAATTACTAAAGGATAACTTTTTACAAAATACAAGTAAGTGCACTTACAGTGGATCCAGTGGGAAATATGCTTGTAGAATCCCCTTGGACAGATTTTATAGTGAAAGGGAAAGAAACTGATCAAAGGGAAGGGACAACTAGGATGAGGGAAAAGAAACAAGAAAGATGAAAGGGAAAAAGAAATAAGTATGTATATACACAGGATAGCTTGGATGATTGTACTGCTGAATGTGCTTGTCTGTTGAAAGGAATAGTTAAGGCTTATTTTTTCTTTTTATTTCTCCTTTTTAATTTTTTATAATTTTAAAGCCAACTTCATGCTTATATCTAGTAATCTAAACAGCTCATTTGATGACAACAATAATCAATATAACAATCATTCTTGAATTCCTATCATTTTGTTTTCTGAAATTCTGCATCATTTCTTTTTTAAATATTTTTATTGAGAAACAAATAGCAATGAGACAGTTTCACAACTGATTACTAGTACATTTTCAATAATTGATGCCTTGTATATTGTTGTCTTAGTGGTTATTCATTATACAAGATGAAGACCTGATATCCTGTCCCAAACTATTAGAACAAACCTCTCTATTCATTGAATTAAGAGAATGGAGTTGTATATCTATCCTAACTATTTTGAGTATACAGACACAAAATGGTCGTTCATTTGTATCCCTCTTTTTTGGTTAGTTTTGTTAGAGAAGGGTATCCCATTGTCATTTAAATACTGTAGGTGCATGAATTCAGCAAAATATCCCAATGTAGTCCAATAGTCCATAATAGTAGTGGGTTTTCCATAAGACTGTTAATGTCCAAAGTTGTTGACTTGAGCATTTTACAGCTCATCATATTAATATGGCTTTACTCTTTATACTTCATTTTCATACTTTTCTGCTGGATAATTAAGAGCAAGACCTATATAGCAAGAAATGTAACTTTTGTATCTGATAAGGTCAGTCAAATCCCCTCAGGATTTAACCTGAAACCCTATACCTCAGTTTGTAGATCCTTTGTCAGTGTCAACCATGTGGATGAGTCACGGCTATTGCTTGACCAATTTGCTTTCTGTGAAAGCTTGAAAGAATGTTTTCTCTCCATGTGACTCTCCTTAGGCACACTCTACATCATCTATTACTTTCCTCTGTGGCCCCAAAATCTGCTTGATCAGAAAATTTGGGACACAGTTGAGTTACAGGATGTTACAATACAGGTTCTTCTATTTCCCAAGTCCTTAATGACCTTGAAAGGCTAGGGCCAAAATGTTGGCTGTCTTTGTAGCCCATATCACCCTGAACACACCCGATCTCATCTGTATCATTTCTAATGTTTTTTTCTATTTTAAAATTCTCTTTAAAAAAATAAAAATTGCTTCCCTCCTATTGATAGAGGGAGAAAAACTGATCTCAGGTGGGTGACCTCCAAATGATATAGGGAACCTACAAATGATATAGGGGAAAAATGATCTCCAGAGACCCTATGTCAAATAAATAAAGAAATATTTTAAAAAACATGTCCGGTCTATCTGCTTATGCATAGCATAATGCAAAGACTGGGAAAGGTGAGATGCAGCTCTGCAGCCCAGCAGAGTGGCCTAAGAGCTTCCTACCCTACTACATGCCCATAAAGGGAGTCTAGCAGTACAAGTCATTGAGGGAGTGGGTGAGTACAGAAAAAGAGTGAACATTTTGGGTGAGGAAATGGCCTAGCAGAGTGTCACCAGAGAGAGCGCATGGCCAATATCTTTGCCAAGCCAAGCAGACTATTGGTCCAGAAAGGCATAGACAATGGTGGATCACCAGCTGGCAAGAACATGGTTGGACTCACAACTCAGGAAAAGCAAGATCATTGGGACTTTGACTCACTGACCAGACCATAGATGGGACACCTGAGGGGAATGGATTTTGAGAGTAAAGCAGAAATACAGTTACCAGTTCTGGAACACAGAGATTTGCCAAGTGCTGTGGTTTAGGTGTAGGTCTCCCCCAACCCAAGCCAAAAGACTCCTGTGCTGGATGTGTGGTGATGAGAAGGTAGAATCTTTAAGAGATGGGGTCTAACAGAAGGGACTTAGGTCACTGAGGCCACACCACATGACTAGATTAATTGTCATAGTCTGCAGGGACTGGATTACTTCCCATAAGAACAGCTGGTTGTAAGGAAGCCTGGTGCTTCTCTCACTTGCTCGTGCCTGATGGCGCCCAAGCCATGTGCTTTTCAGCGGAGCTAAGCAGATGTTGGCACTATGCTCCTAAACTTCCAACCGGTGAGTTAAATAAAATATTCTTTTGCTTTTTCTTTTATTTGGTATATGGTCTTGCAATGCAGCTCAGATTCATAGTGATAAACCTGTCTCAGCCTTCCCCACTCTGGGATTACAGGCATAGTTTGGCGGTCTAAGCACCTGCCTGCCAAGAGCAAGGACCTGGGTGGTCCCATCTTCCATACTACATGCCATGGCAGCCCCAGAGCCTTGGGCTTGCCGTGCAAGTCACTAAAATATTCTTTTATGATGAATCCAGACTCAGATATAACAGAAAAAGGACCAAGATGCTTAGGGATGCTGGGCATCAAACAGAAAGTGTTTACAACCTCTCTTAAAGTCAGGAGCGTCCTAGAAACTGAAGGATATTTTCATAACTAGACAGGTAGTTGTCACTCATTGACCCAGTGAGGTGAGTCAAGCCCAGAAACTGCCAACAAGGGAAGAACTTTATCAAGGGCTTTATTGGCTTATGCTTTTGTCGTTTAACTAACTGGAGTACTATGCAGCAAAGAAAGATAAATGGAATCATTTGTAGGAAAATAGGTGTACCTGAGACCATAATGTTAAGTGAAATAAATCAGATATATAAGCTTAAATACTAATATGAGAAAATAAGGTTTAATTTTGTTCTTTTAAATAAAGAACAAAATTAGAGATAAATAACATGAAGCAGGTAGCTAGATCTTTCTCAAATGGGAAGGGGATGGAGGCAGGGAGGTAAAGGAGGGAAAAGGGAGTAAAAAAGGAATCTAGCTGAATATATATCAACTCCACTCAAGGTTTCTGTACTTTTTTTTTTTTTGTGTGTGCTAGGGATTCAACTTAGAACCTTGCACTTGCCAGGCAAGGTGCTTATGCCACTGAGCTATATCCACAGCCCCAATTCCACTCAGGGAATATAAATATTATCACCTGCAAATATGTACTAATAAAATTTTATTTAGAGCCAAATCTAATGAAATGTAAGTTAATAACATTTAAAAATTAGATACAGTTAATTCTCCAAAAGCAAACGAGGGAAACTTTGAAGTCATATTCATCAGAAAATTTAGAAAACTGCAGAACTACTTCAAGAAAAATCTTTCTAATATTGAAAATATACAGATACAAAATTCAATCGTATATGTTCTGGGCTTCTCATTATATATTAAGTCCTTATATATCCATCATGTTTTATATATCTATGATTGCTTAGTAATAATTTACAAGCCCATATGAAAAAAATGTATTTTGGCTTCATAATATTCTAATATATGAATACAATATAACTATGTAATTAATTTTATGTTTTTTTCTGTTCTCTTGTATCAATTACTGTGATTGATACATTTGATTACTGTAGCAGGCCAATACCTGAAAATGGAATGACTAGGTCAAAAGGCATGATTTTTTTTGATAAGTTTTGGCAAATACTTTTTCAGCAGCATTGTCATTTTATACTGCATTCTTTCTGACATTGAGTATTGCCATAAAAAAAGTGTAGTCTATGTACCAGGTGGAGACAGATAGCGTATTATTGTCATTTAAGACATGGTTACAAGAAATGAGAGTGGCTTCTTCCTGAATGAAGTGCTACCTTCTTCGGAATGACAGAAATATCTAGGTGACATTCCGAGTAGCCCGTTATCTTTCTTAGCAAGGAGTGCTCTTGCTGGATGCTGGCAAATGTTGAGAACTTGCTGAGCTCAGCGTTTTCTCTTCTTCCACCTCCAGTGCCCCCACCCCCACCATAGAGCTTAATCTATTCAGTTTTACAGATGTTAAGGTTGCTCTCAATCCACTCACACATCTGGTTAGATTAGTGTTTCCGTGACTGGCTTGCATATTACCAGCATCTGTCATCTCTATTTACTCTTTAATTGCTTTTGGGGCATTCGGAGGAAAAGCCTGCCTTGGGATTGACATACATGAAAACAGTGCAAACCAGTCACAGGCCGGAGCACATTTTGAATGGTTAAAGTTAATTTTTTTAAAAAAATATTAATTGCTGAGCTATTGAGTCATCATAAAATATGCATCCAACTTATATAGTTCTCTTTGGTCTTCCTCAGCCAGCTGTCTCCCTGGTGGAGTGTAGGGTGCCTGGTGGGATGGAGGCATTTGAAGAACTGAGGAAAGAAAAGAAAGACCACCACATCCTCAGGGGCCATTGATTTGTTTTATGATACAAACACCTGTCCTATTTTATGTCTACTGCCTTGTGACTCTTATACCTAAAAACAAAAGCAGAATTTGTAACACCTCCAGGTGCAAAGGCATCGAAAGGATCTAAATACAGCCCCAGAGAGAGGCCAGCTATAAGTCACCAAGATTAGCTTTGATCATCAATGGGTGGAAAATAGGGATTCTCTCCAGAGATGGTTGTGGGTGTTGCTCTTGTTTAACTTTTTCCCCCCTAAATAAATGATCCAGAGACGCGGGCACCATGAAATCTTTAAATTACCAGATGGCACAAAGTGGTCCAGAGTGTGTTTGCTACGGGGGTGGGGATAAGCTGCAAGAAGACGTTGGAGGCTGTGTGCAGGAGCAGTGATGTGGTGGTTGAGTCTGGAAGAAATGAAATATCTCATACTGATCTCAGGCAAAAAAAAAAATATCTGCTTATGGTAGTAAAAGTCCTCTGCGGCATTGCATACAAGTGGAGAAAAAAGGATTGGCAGCATAGAGCTGGGACTCAGGGTTGATCCACTAGATCTGCTATCTGCAGCTAGAGTGACTATGAAGTACTGTACAAGTGACAAAGGGCATAATCAGATGCTACTCTTGTTCATGTGCTCTGCAATTCTCTGGGCCACCCTATTTGCCCCATTTCAATGGTGGCATAGCAATGAGCACCTGCTGGTATTCTTAGTAAATCTTCTCTTGAACTAGTGAGAAGCTGGTACACATAGGTTCCTCACAGTTTCTGGATGAGTTTGCATTCAAATCTCCTCACACAGCTAATGGTAGAACACAGGGCTTGTGCATTAGGTACACATGGCCCTCTCTTGGCTTCCAGCTGGGTAACCATTGCCTAGATCAGGGCAATCTGTCTGGCTCGCTCAGTCCCAGCTGTGCTCTCTCGGTCTATTCTCTCTTCCCCAGTCTCATAGCCTGACACTCTTTCCTCTGCTGTCTTGCTGTTCTGTGGGAGTTGGCAGAGTTCTTTCTGATAGAGACTTTCCCTCAGCCAAAGGGAGCAAGCAGTAGGGTAACAGGAGAAGTTAAATTCAGTAAGATGGGCTATAGTGGATATTTGCGGATTGTCTGCCCACATCAGTTCCTCTTCCTGGCTTCCCGATGGAACTTCACATTTTAAAGATGGATGAGGGCTGGCCAGATAGCCCAGTGGACAAAAGCACCTGCTTAGGAAAGTGCTAGGGGACCAGGGTTTGAGTCCCATGCCATGCCGGCCCTGACCCCGGGGTATGCTGAGATGGTGAATGAGACTGGGCATGGTGGTGTGCACCTGTAATCCCAGCACTTGGGAAGCTGAAAACAGGAGGATAACTGTGAGTCTGATCTGTACAGTGAGACCCTGTAGACCCTGTACTAAATACATAAAAAAAGATGGATGAGTTTGAATGAGAATAAACTTACCCTGAGCTCTAAAATGAATCCAGATTGCTTTCATACAATTCCTATATCTCATTGTCTGGCTGTTGTCTTTGGTTCAGTGATGAACATTTCATTTCATCATGCCAAGGAGCTATTCAGAAACATTTACAAAAGCTTCTGAGAATGGCAATTCTTTTTCTTCTAAAGCAACTAAAATGTGCTTTCCTCATGAAAAGGGAAACAGATTTCAGGGGAAATTGACATTGCAAAAGGCAGAGGGGGAAAAAGCCAAATCTAGAAACTGAGATGCAGGGGACGTCAGTGAGTCACTGGGTCAGGCCATACCTGAATTCTGTATGTCTCTGAACTTTCTAGCTATCAGATTGAACAATATATTGCCAGTATCTTTTCCTGACCATCAAAAACAATAATTTTATATAATTTATACTAATATGTATGCTATTCTAAATATATCAAGGGGTTGTTTGAGATAAGAGAGCAATAGTTTGTGTGCACGTGACCTCCTTGGTTTTTATGTACGGCATCACTCTAACACATCTGGGCTCCCTCCTCTTAGCCTGCTGCCTCTCTAGGTCATTCTATACCCTGTCTTTTTGTAATTTTTGCTTTAATACTTTTTTTCATGCTTATGCTTAAAAATCAACAATGATGTGCTCTATGGCATGTATCAAAGGTTAATGCATTTGCCTGACTGGTTAGGCTTTTTTCTAACAAGTTCTGCTAATCTTATTTCCACTGTTTCCAAATATAAGAACATCCCTCTCTGCTCAGGCTAGTATCGGTTTCATCCTGACCAAAAACTGGCTCAGGCTTCACCATGAGCCTGTGGCTAATGTCCACGTAGAGTTCTTCCTGCACAGATCCTTCTTCCTCTGCCCTTCTCTCTTTCTCCCCTCTCCTGCGCTATCTCCATCCTTACATACCTTGTATTTAAGTCTATCTTATGCTTAACCAGATCCCTAATAGTCACGAATCCCTACCACTCTTGAAATCTGTTCAGTACAATTCATAGTTAATTACATCTTACTTGCTTCACACTTAGAAACTTGATCATCTAATGGCTCATGGAGCATATATCATACATATCTACTTCAGAAACTTTCTGACCATTACAGTTCAGTGCAAATGGCAGGCACACAGGTACAAATGTGATATCCATGACATTTTAAGTACTTAGGCATGAATATGGAGTAAAACTAAGACATCTAAGAGATGAAGGCTTATCCGGTGAATTTTCTGAACCTGTTGCTCCTGCATTTTCTCTAATAAAGCTTCATCCAACAAGAGCATTTACTATATTTGACATCAATTCTAACACACAGCACGTTCAAGCAAACTTATTGGTTTCAGCCCAGACAATGAGAGGGAAACCTTGATATCCAAATACAAATGCAGCTTACAAACTTGGAGGCACATTGAAGAATTGTGAAGTTCAGGCCCAGCTCAAATTTCTCTGGCTGGGAGGAGATCTGAGCCAGAGGGTTTCTGCAGTTTGGCTTCTGTTTCATGCTAACTGAATGCATCTCTTCATCAGAGGAGCAACTTCCTTTGATTCACACAAGGCATCTTGGACACTGCATGGCTTTACAAGCCCAGCTAATGAGCTAAGTGTAAATGAACTCAGAAATGCCAAGCTCATGTTCTTCTTAAAATAAACAAAGATAAACAAAGAGTTCTCAGGGGAAAACCACAGTTGGATTTTAGCAGATCTGAAAACATTTGAAAAATAGCTGAAGGTTTTGTGCTGATCCAAAGACATTTGCAAAACTGTTCAGCATTTTGTGGCCTCCCGCCTCTTCAAAACCCCACAGGGCACACTCCCCTACCTGAGACAAATCCCCAGCCTGCTAAACAGCCTGCCAGAGTCCTGACAGCAACAGTGCTGATTACTTCTTGGGAATGACCCTGTCAGTCTGACCTGTGCAGGAAGACCTTATAAGTCTTCCTACTTGTCCTTTGCCATTGCCAGAAATCACTTTGAGCAGGTCTTTCTCTGTCTTACGCTTATGGTTCTCGGAAGAAAGAAACATTAATACCTAAGTAGCTGTTGTATTATCCTATACTATTTAAACATCTAGGGTTTTTCCTTCTACCTTAAATCTCATCCACTGATATAATTTACCATAACTTTGCAAATACTAGAACACTGACATTTAGATTAACTCTCAATGTTATTATTTGTCTCCAAATTCTAATTTTATAACACTGTAATCCTGTTTCCAAGACCCCCCATCAGAGGCTCCACAGAGCATTCCTATATGATAAACAATGAGTTCGGTCCTGTGACACCGAGCCTTATTGCCTTCTGAGGTTCGGCTTTAGGCAGACTTCTAGATAATTACCAAAGTAACTCACTGGGTTCACTCTTTCTCTGTAGCATGGAAGAAAATCTAAATTAATTTAGTTTTAAATGCCATGCATGGTATAACTTTGTTAAAAACAGTCATTAACAGACACATCTGACAGTCGGCTAGATTTTGGTGTAGCCAGAAAACTGTGTGCACCCCATGAATTTGAGACAACTGAAAGGCTTGCATTTTATTTGGCATGTTTTAATAGTTCCCAGATCTCATAATAAAAATATGGGGGAGGTGGCAGGATAAAGAAATAGTGCTCTTAAATCAAATGAAAACTGAATGGGCACCAGGTCTCAGTCTTGGGATAGAATTTCTAATTCCCTGAATTAGAGAAAAGAAATATTTTTTACTCTTTTAAACAGAATACAACACTGGAAAACTTTTAATTTTAGTTGCTGAAAATGAGCTATTTCCTGTAATGTGTGCTAGTCCATATTTCTAAAAAATGGCTATTACTTCAACTATAAAAATAGCATTTTCATTATAGAGGAAATTTTGAAAATAGTCAATCCAGAAACACAGAGAAGAAAATTTTAAATTTATAAACCCATAACATGAAAAATAATAAGTTTATAAATGTGTAGTACTTTCTTTTAAATCTCTAATTGTGCTCATATTTCCTCTCTTTTTTTTTTAAAAAAAAAAAAACTTAAACGTTGAAATTATGGTGGGAACACTACTTTGCATCTTAATTTTTATAAGAATTATTTTAAACAGGACTTATTTGATGGTTTAGTTAAAAAGTTTCATCATAATTATTAAATGGTTACTTTTTAAAATCAGCTCCTGCGTTTTAAGGAATTAGCTCTTGGGCTTTTAAAAGTGATTTGTCCCCCATTCGTTATTTTATGCTTACTACTATCTTCCTTCTCTTTTCCATATTATTCTTTTTTCTTACAGATTGTTTCTAGTGTCAAGTACTGGAGCTCCTTGCCTGGCACCTTGTTCATACCCCTGCCCCTTACCCAAAGGGCCTACATTTCCTTCCAGTAATTTTTCAAAATTCACCTTTTTTATGGGATCATCTGAGCAACTTTATCTGAAATTTCAACACATACCCAAACCCCTGGGTTTGTTTTTTTATTGTTTCTAAATTGCTATTGTTTTGTTTTGTTTTCCTGGCTTTATTTCTCTCACTAGCACATAACTGCTTAACTACTTATTATCTAGTTTTTGTAATTTATTTTATGTTTCTTCTACCAGATCCACAAGAGCATAGATTTTAATCTGTCCAGTTTATTGCTCTCCTCCAAGCTTTTGGAATAGTAGCTGGCTTCTCACAGATGTTCAATAAACATTTGTCCAGTGTGCATGAGTGAGTGAACCAGCCTGGAAACCTTAGAGCACAAAGCTTTAAGTAGTGCTGTCCAAGAGGTCAGCTACATTGATGAGACTCTTAGGTCCATTGTCTAAAGTATACATTTTGTCTAGTTTCATGACCTACCCTAGAATCTTGAACTTGTTTTCAGGGTTGGTGGGTAAGTACTGTGAAATATGACAGGCTATGGAGTCTTCAACTTTGGGTCTGTCCCTGTTATAGCCACCTTCCCTCAAGGGACCCAGGATGTAGATGGGCATAAGTCAAGAGCTCAGTCCTCATTCAGATGACAGTTGTGTCCCATACCCTGGTGAGGTCTCCTGGTGAGATCTGCCTGACTATGAGAAACTCCACTGGACTCTCTTGGCTTTTGTATTTTCTTCCTATAATCACAGGAAATCATTTCTTCACTGAGATCATAGTAGTTGATGAGCAGACCTCTTGCCCCAAATGCCTAACACTGCGCCCTTCTAACCTTGATAAGCCCATGATAAGAAGTGTTTCGCCAGCTACTCACACAGAAGAGATACCTGACAGACTGAGCCAAGTGGGGTCAGGACTTTACGCACACTTCTCTGCACCCCGAATCTCTCCCTTTCACAAATTCTCTGATCACACAAACATGAGGATTGGTGAGCAAAGATGAGTTGGTTCAAGAGAGGTCATGCAAGGGCCATGGGTTCTTTCCATTCAAGGGCCACAAATTCTTGTAAACAGAGAATTTTGATTCTGGGGGCAAATTGCATTGCTCATGAGAGGCAGCGTGTGTCTCATCCAGACAGCTGTCCTCCCTTGCAGAGAGATGAGAGCAGTTTCTGTGGAGGTCAATATTTTATTTCTGATGGGACTCCCTTAAACACACCAAATATACTCTGCCTTTGGAGGGCTTTTCACATGCACAGTACTGTTTTAAAGATAATATCCAAGGCTTGACTGAGTACTTCATGTCCCGAGTTGTGTAGACTATTAATCATTTTTTTCCTTTTAAACTAAGAATCATCTTTCCAGAATGGAAATGATAAAGTAATGAAAGAAAGATCTAGAATTCATGTGCTCACAAGAGACAGTTAAAAACTCTAAGAGAGTTGCCAGGTTGTATGTGTCTTTGAATATTTGAAAATCACTATACGGATTTGTTTAGTGACTTTGAAGAAGATAGGAGACTGGTGATGAGAGGATCGGGGAGGTAGATTTTGGTTTTATGGAAAGATGTACTTCCTGAGAGGTTGAGCTATTAAGCCCTGAACAGAAATGATTCTAAGAAGTGAGTATCAGCCACTTTTGGGTTCAGACAAAGGCTGCTAGAGCAGATGTTCAGTCTTCTGTGGAGAACTTCCTGCACGAAAGGAGTTTAGGTAGGTGTGCTGTGCATTTCTTCATATCTCATGTTCTTCCTCTTTTTCTATAATCAGAAAGTACCAAGCACTGGGAGAAAATAGGAGAAGCATGGTGATGAGGGTGACTCTGTAGCCCTTGGTCTCAGACTCACCAAGCTCAGGGAAAACCAAACAGCTCACATTGCCCACTCCTACTCTGGCCAGCGCTGTGCATGGGGGACACCAGCGAAGTGGCAAAGACCACAGCTGCCCCTCCTACAGCATATGTGCCCCTGTTTGAGTCTTGGAGAGCACGTTGATGACTATCCCAGAGGCTGATTTCTTGTACCCAAGTGCATCAGTCTGATGGGGCTGCTCTGACAGAACATGACAAACAGGGTGGCTTAGTACAACAGAAGTCTGTTCTCTCATGACACTGGAGGCCAGAAACCCTAAATAGAGCCCGTGTTCCACAGGGTTTTGTTCTCTTAAATCCCAAGTATGATCCCTTTATTTTCCAATAAGAAGCTTTTGGCGGCAGAGGCTGTGGGTCCTTGGAATTCCTTGGCTGGCAGCTGCATTGATCCAATCTCATGGATCATCATCTGCCTGTGCCTTTGTATTGTCTTTGATAAGGACACCAGTGCTGTTGGGTTAGGGGTCCACCCTACTCCACTACAACCTCATCTTCATTTTAACCAATACTTTCAGGATCACCCTATTTTTAAATACCTATTGTGAGGTATGAGGTTTAGGATTTCAGCACAATTTCATGGAGAACACAATGGAAACCACAGCACCAAGTGAGATGAAAGATACGAGGAAGAATAAGTCCAAAAAAAGAAAAATAGGACACAATGCTTCATCCATCCCTTGCACAGATGTCTTTAATTTTCCATTTAAGTTAAAGAAGAATTTTGAACAAGGAAGTAAATGGCATGGTAGAAATTAAAACAATCATTCACTTTTATACAGTAGCTTCTTCTCTAGGGTGTATTAAGTGCACAGTTATACATGTTGTTTGTATACTTGTACATTTGTGTGCAAAATGTAGAAAACTGCTTAAATTACTCATCCAGGGAGGAAAAGAAACTGATTTCCAGTAAGTGATTTATCAGGAATCAAGACAAGATTTTTGGATGATTTGGATTTTCTACATAATCCAAGAGCGAAAATGCCCATATTAGAAGATAGTTACAAGGCAAAACAGTGAACTTTTAAGTTAAAATATGAAACATTTCATGGTCAAGGAAAGGAATGTAGAAGATTGCACTATAGCCCAGAGTTTTTGCTACTCTGTCTATCCACATGCTTTACCCTGCAATTCTTTTCTTCATTTTTTTTTGGTTCCAAGAATCAAACTCAGAGCCTCACACTTACTCTGCATGTTTCTTGATATTTGAAAAATGTGAAGTAATTTAAATAAAAGGAATCAGAGGCCATGGTTGCCCTTCCAAATCTATGTGCCAAGAAAACTTGCATGCTGGCTCTTGTCTTTTACTCATCTCTCATCAGCATGAATAGAATCTGCCTCCTTGCTTCCTAGCCAAGGAAAAGGCTGAGAGATATGTGGACTAGCATGAAAGCTACCTAACTCAACCGATCTTCACCATCCCACAGGCCTCTGAGAATAAATTCTAGCTGTTCTGAGTCCCTGAATTTGGAGATAACTTTCTGTACAGCGTTATTTTGGCTATAATTAATGGATGCAAAACTGATATTCTGCTTTACTACAGAGTATACTTGTGTGTAGAGCATACAGAGGAGGTTAGGAACAAAAGGTTCTTTTGTGTTATCCACAGATGCCACTCTAGTATTACTGTTAGAGGTATTGTTACTGTATGAACCTCTTACTTTATTGCCTAACTTTTCAAATTCAAAGTCCTGAAGGAATTTGTTGAACATTAAGAGTCTGAGTTCTATCTCCAGGTTTATTCAATCAGATATTCTTGGATTTGGGAAGTTGGGCAGGTGGTAGTCACAGCAATCTAATTTAACAAGATTTGTAGGTGCTTCCAATGTCCATTAAAAACAAAGAGCTAGTGATTTTTATATAACAGGATTACCTGGTAGGAGTTTGAAAGATAGAGCTGCCCAAGTTTTACAGTCCTCTCCCCACAGATTCTGTTTTAACTGGACTGTGGTGAGAATCAGTCTTTATTCAAAACCTCTCTAGCTGATTCTCAGTTGCAGTTAAAGTTGAAGGCCACAGCTTTAGAGAGATTTATCTAGAAAACAGTGTGCTTTAATTTGGAAGTGAACCCATGAATATCTTAGAAATACTAAAACTTGGCCAGACCATTGAGGCAAATCAACCAGGTTGAAATCTTGTTCAACCAGTCCAATACTTTTATTTTTGCACTCATCTATCAGGAGCCTTTTCATGCCTCATAACACAATTTCTCCTCCAGTCTTTGTTTTATCACATTCTGTTTCAGTAGTGTAGAAAAATTTTACCTTATCTATTTATCTAGTCAACTATTATGTATCCTCCAAAACCCTTTTCTGCCCTTCCTAAGTCATCACTGTATTCTTTATTCTCCAAAGTTTTGTTTCTGCTAGAGCTCTTATGTGAATAATTGCAATCATTTTCTCACATAAATGTCTCTTATTAGACTGTGAACACTGTGATTTCAGGACCCATTTATTAATTGTTCCAGAAGTGCAAGGTATTTAACACATGAAGTAAGATACTTGAATATATACTAAATGAAATTAGTTACTTCTATAGCTTGTGCTTATGGTTGACACTTTCTGTCACTGTGACAAAACAATCTGAGACAATCACCTTATAAAGGAAAAACATCTTCACTTGAAATACAGTCTTAGAAGTTTCACTCTATGGTCCATTGGCCTGTTGCTTTTGGTGCCTGTGGCAAAGCAGAATATCATGATGGAGTATCCATGGTGGAATGAAACTGGTCACTCTGTGGAATTAAGGGAGAGAGAGGGAGAGAAGCAAGGAGGGAGGGAAAAGAAGGGGGAGATGGAGTGAGAGGAAGGGAAAGAGACAGAGACAGAGAGACAGAGAAAGATCCCAGTATTCAAAAGCATACACCCATAGTGACCCAAAACCTCCTACTAGGCTCCATCTCTTAAAGGTTCCAGCACCTTCCAATAGTGCCACAGGTTTGTGATCAAAC
>NW_004524829.1:649038-651815 GCF_000260255.1 Octodon degus | reverse complement strand
GGCAAAATAAGCTTTTTTTTTTTTTTTTTCAGTACTGGGGATTGAACTCAGGACCTTGAACTTGCCAGGCTAGTGCTTATTCTAGATGGTGAACATTTTAGAACTTGCAATGGTAGCAAACACACATACCATAGGTTCACCGCCACTGCCTAGCTCTTCTTTTATGACTTATAAAACCCCTCATTAGAATCACTATGAATTGGCCAGTATTGCTGATCACCGGGTCACCAACAACAGGACTGTCATGAACTTTCCTTGCTTCCATACTGACATTTTAACCATTGCTTTCCCTGGACTCTTTGCTTCATTCAGTCTCTTACTGTCATCTAGCCATCCGTGAAATTGAATCCCCCTCACTTCTTGTTTTCTACCCTTTCATTGAATCTCTGAATTGCCAGAATTATCTTACAGAGAGAAAGCTTAAATAAAACGAATCCCCCAGACTTGCACTAAGTTCTTTCACTTTCGGGTGGCAATGGTAACTCTGTATGCCTGAGGGATGAATGGCACCTCCACTTGACCAGCGTGACTGGCTGTGAGCCACAGACCCCACTAGTTGTTTCTGGGTTGCCCCATTTCATCATATTCTGCAGGCTCTGGGCCCTTGAGTTTTTCAGGAGTTGCCAGAGCATCACCAGTAACACCTACGAAAGGTCATCTTTTTAACCTCATGATTATTGTGTAAGCTCCTTAAGGGCAAAGATCAAATCTTTTGTTTGGCTGCACTTCTCAGCTGCACTTAGCACAAAATTGTATAACAAGAGCCTCTGGGGAAATCCTTCTGAATGGGTGAGTGTGAGAAAGATAAATAAATAACAGTGATGCCTTGCTCCGAGCAGCAGAGCTGGGCAGCCCTCCGAGGCTGCGGAAGCCAGGGCCAGCTTTGCTGTAGTGTGCCTGGCTTGTAATTGATGAATGCATTTTGCATCTGGGCTTCTAACCAGAAGGGCCTCTCCTCACCTTGAGGAATGTGCAATTGATGGCTCGCATTGCTTGGTGAAGCCAGAGGGTTTTCCCAGTACAATGCAACATCATGTTCTACTTACTGGCTGTTGGGGTTCTCTCCTCCCATGGGGACTGGCTCTGAACCTGAGTGGCTGTGCCAGGGGAGGACTCCTTGATGTTCACGCTCCATGTTTCCGGCTAGTGGAGCATCCGATTACCGATGTGGACCAGGCCCTGCGCAGCTCACTCCTCACTCTTTATTGCTCATGATTTTCATATGTTTTGGGTCTGTTTTCAAGCACCCCTACCCCCGTCTCTGCTTAGCACAGCTATAAATGAAGAGCCTCCTTTCATCTCTTCGCCAGCGAGGATCCTCCCTGCTCCCTTGATCATGTGGCTAACTTGTCTCTGAACTCCATCCAAGCTGTCTGTCTGCTTGGGATTCCTCATCTCCCCAACCACGATCAGTCTCCCAGGTGTGGCAGATGATTAGCGCAGAGGAAGGAGTCCTGCACACTGTGATTAGCACGGCAATAACAGCGATGTTAATAAGAAGAAGCACCCGGTGCTGACAGTGCACCTGGGCTACAGCAAACAAGAGGAAGACACTCGCTCAGCCCAACATGTTGCTCTCGCCATCCTTTCATTCTCAAACTTACTGGTTTTCTTCTTACTCATTCACATTGCCACAGTAACCTGTGGGGTTTTTGTGGGACATCTGAGAACGTGGGAAAAGAAATATAAAACCTCTATCATCCTGCCATACAAAGATAACCACTGTTACTATTTTGATTTTTTTAAGATATGTTTGATGCACACACCTTTTGGCTCACATATGTAAATATATTCATTATAAATTCATTGTGTTACTTGTGTAACACAAGGAATTCCCCCCCTTCCTCCTATTATAAGGGCTTCTCTACATCATTTAATATTTTTTAACTGTATTTTAAATAGTTACATAGACATCTATGCAGTGGTTGGTCATTTTTTAACATGTGGATCTATGGGCTTAACTCTGTTGTGTGAAACACACAAAGAAGGAGCAGGAGATGGAGCAAGTGCAAGTGACCTACAGAAAAAGTGACTCAACTGGAGGAGGACGGGCAGGATCTCACTTCTCCCATACTCAACTCACACAGGTAGAACCAGGGAGTGTGAGTGCTGAACAGAGATGACCTAGAGATGGGACAGGGGAAGGGAACTGGCAGAAGAGTGGGCCATCCTGCTCACCATACTCCAGGAAGGAAGGGAATACTCACCCATGACTCATAGTCTAACCAACCCAAAACTCACTCTGAGAGACAAATCAGCATAGTACAACACTTGTCTTCATGAGCACAAGGTATTCTTTGGCGGGAGAGCAGGCAGCAGGTCAAAACTGTTTCCTTGTAGAAATTTACTGCTTCTCTTCTTTTCACAGCTGGATTTGAAACACCTTATCCTTTTTGAAGAGTTGGAATGGGGGAGACAGTATAAGGGGCCTGAGGGATTTTATTGTAGGACTGAATTTTTTCTAAAACTTATTCATGGCGATGATCACACTGCTTATTAAAATCATTGAATTATATACTTGAAATGGATCAGTATTATCATATAAAAAATATCCTCCCAGTAAAGCTATTTACAAATAAAATTTAAAAATCTGTTTAGGCCTGCCAAATAGCTGAGAAGATTAAAGCGCCTGCAAGCAGGTGCTGGAGCCAAGGGTTCAATCCCTGGGCCTACTGTGCTGTCCTCATCCTGGGGGCATGCCTGAGGCAGCAATTGAGACTGGATGTGGTGGCACACTCCTGTAATCCCAGCTCTTGGGAGGCTGTAAACAGGTGGAT
>NW_004524829.1:621977-648898 GCF_000260255.1 Octodon degus | reverse complement strand
CACACACACACACACACACACACACACACACAATCTGCTTAGAAAAATAAGACTAGTATGAAGCAAAGAAATTAGACCCTTTTTAATGTGTTAACTAAGTGCAAATTGAGAAACCAAGGTCTTGTATGACCAGATTTTGAAGTGCTGGAGTCTCCTTCAGGAGGTAGTTTCTAGATTCTATCTGTCCTGAGTGAAGAATTCGTCAAGACAAGTGTAAATGGTAGCAAAATTTTATTAACAAGGAGGAAAATAAATGGAATTTGGACCAAGTAAAAGTAGGAAAGTAAGTGCACCTTACAGTGTGAAGGTAGCCACTGTGCAAGAGGACACCGTGGCGAAAACTCAGCATGGATTCTCCTTGTATCACGCACTCCTCTGGCTGACATCAGGTCTAGGCCTTCTATGGCAAACCTGCTCGAGTTCTAGCTACAGGTCTGCGCGCAGGGCCTTGGGGCCATGCCGCACAAGCATTCTTGGATTTTGACATGGATCCTCTTCCAGCTTTAGCCATGCCCTCCCTTCCTTCCCACTTGGGCACAGCAGGACGGTGGGGTGCATGGTAGCTTCTGTGCCATGTGGTCCCAAGACACAAGAGGTAGCACCTGTGTATCTGCATTGCTCTAAGACATTTTCATCCTGGCTGTGTTTTCCCTGGAAGATCACTTGTCATTTCCCAGCTCTGTTCAATAGTCAGTTTATCTCTAAGAACAAGGAATTGCTGTCTGGGATTAGGGTAGGCTGTGAGACTTTGGATGAGTCATGTCACCTCAGCAGGACTTGGATATCATGCACAGGAAAGAAAGGGTATTGGCTTACTCTTGAAAGCTTGTTTCATTGTAACATTTCTATAATTCCATGATTTGGGCTTCATGGATGATTAAACTTGACTTTATAGGAAACTTTATAATTTGTGCTCTGGACGTGTAAGTTATAGTACATGTATACAAACACTATGTAATGTGTAAGTGCATCGTATTAAATAAAATAATAGACCTGAAAGAGATGTGCTGAAAAACAATGCCCCAAACTTGGTGAAGATGCAAAATATTACCACAAGCCATTCAGCTTCAGCTGTCCTCCTCAGATCAAACGTTTTTCCTCCTAAAAATATGCTTTCTAGTCTTGCAGGACGGTTATCATTTGTTGTACTCTGCTGAGCTGTGGTATTAATTCGTTGATTTGCATTGGTGTTTGAAACGAAGACCCTATCCAAATACAGAAACACTAATAATATTGTCAGTGCAAAAATAAAGCAACAACAAAACTGTGTGCTTTAATTGAGTACCCGAGAAGATCTCTAGAAAGCAAATAGGATACAATTCCAAGTGGTCTTGCTGTTCTAAGGTGCTGTTCTTCATGATCCCGAGAAAGAAGACCAAATGTTTTATATTGTGGCTATGGAAAGAGGGCAAAAGCCCCAAAGCCTCCTACAATGTTTATTCTTTACCAGGCTCTTCCTGAGTGAAATAAGGGTGGGACAGGTGTGTGACCCTGGGAGCTGATGCCTCAGCTGCCTTATCTCTATGCACCTGTGAGAGGGAGAAAAGCCAGACCCTGGGAAATTCTGGACAAGGGTCTCACAGTTCAAGGTGGCTTACAATGGGTCACCTTGAGTCTGTATGCACGGATATATAAATATATTACATTTTATACAATTTTGTTGTATAAATTTGACCCTCAAACTTATGCTCTTATCAAGTGGCCAGTTGCCAAAGTGGCACTTCGCTTTGTGCTGCCTGAATAGAGTCTAAGAAATCCCTTTTTCCTTCTTCTTTAACTTGATGAGTGCTGACTTGTATTTGCACAATAAAACTCAACATCTTGCAATAACAGCCTTTCTGGCTGCCTTCCCACACAGAACTCTTCCTTGGCAAGGAGTTCCTGTGGCTGGGCATGCCTGTAAACACACAAGAAAGGTTAAGGTCACAGGGCAGGACTTTAGTTTCTGGTGGGGTGGTCACTCGGAAGGACAAGTGACTTTGACTGCAGATTTTTTTTTTTTCGATACCAGGGGTTGAACTCAGGACTTTGTGCTTGCCAGGCAGGTACTTATGGCACAAAGCTATGTCCCTGGCCCTAAGGTATTCTTTAACTCAGTGATTTTTTTGTTTTGTTTTCTTTTTTTGTGGTACCTGGAATCAAACTCAGGACCTCTTGCTTGTCAGGCCTTAAGCCGCTGAGCTATCTCCCTGCTCCCCTTAGGGCAGGTGAGCTTGAAAGGTGAAAATGAAATAAATATTTCTCCCCCCTCCTCTCTCACATTTCCTAGTTGGTTAAATGGAGATCAAGATGCAAAGGATTATGCTACAGATAGCTGTTCCAAAACATTTGTGCCCTCTGTCACTCATTCATTCAAATCATATCAATTCATTCATTCATTCACTTCCCTCCATTTTTCTGCCATTCCAGTGGTACAAATGCTATAGGCTGCCGCTACATGTCCAGAGCTTTTATTTTGATCTGATGATACCAAGATTAACAAGGCATGGTCTCTTTTTCCAGGGTACTCACTACAGCGAGATAAAAATAGAAGCCTATAATTGTATCTCAATGGGATAAGAGATAATACTAAAGTGTGTAATGAGTGTAGTTATGAAGTGATTAATTCTGCTCAGAAAACACAAGAAAGTGTGGGAATCAGGCAAAATAACTATTTTGGCCATCAGATAAAGTCATAATTTTGGTCTGCTCTACTCACACAGTTTTATCTTTTTCATGGATAAAAAACATTTGACTTTAGGAGAAAATGGACTTCTGTAGAATTATATCTACACCCACACATGCAGCTTCTTACCGAGTTGGCTCTTGCAAGGTGTGCTGTTTCTTCTTAGGAAGCTCAGAAGTTTGTCACGACGCCTTGCTCACCTGTCCTCTAGGTATGCTACGGAGGCCTGTGGGCCAGTGGACTCTGCAGGAACACGTCTGCTCTTCAGAGTCAGAGACAAACAGGGTGTCTTGCTAGCCGCATTTGTACTTCTTTCCACACGCATCCTGTTTGTCATTCTGAAGGTAAGGAAGGATATTACAATATCAGTAAAGGAAATATCTGGGTAAATTTCTTATATGACTTCTATGTTGTCAAACATTTAGAAGAAATCTCCCCAAGTTCAGCAAAGCGATCTAGTTAGAAAGCTTTTTTATTTATTTATTTATTTCCCTTTTTAGAAGTAACTATTTGGCCAGGCATCCTGATGCATGCCTGCAATCCCAGCACTGTGGGAGGCTAAGCGAGAAGGATTTCAAGTTCAAGCACAGCTTGGGCAATTTAGTTATTCAGTGAGACTGTATCTCAAAACAAACAAACTAGAACAAACAAACAAAACTTGTAGTTCAGGGCAAAGACCCTTGATTCAATCCCCAGGACCCCTAAAAAGAAAAAAAAAATCCTAAACCAAACAAAACCTCCCAAACCATTGGTATTCTCCTAAACAAAAAACAATGGCTCAGTTGCTTGGTTTAATTTATTCTATCATGGTCATACACTGAAACATTTTTGAGACCTCTTACGTGTTGCAGCTGTGCTAAGAACTTGGGCACAAGCTACAACATCTTGGACAGTATAGAAAGGGGGATGCCTCTCCCATACCTTGACCTAGGATGTTGTTTCCTCAGACCAACTGCCTCTTCAACCCACTCTTTTCTACTCATATTATTCTCATAAGCATCGTGTATACTTGGGATTCACCAGGCACTTCTTTGTTGGTTGGGTCTGTGCTCTAATTGGATCAATCACTAATCGCTGTGAGTTCCCTATGGGGCTTTAAATAATGTAGGGACTTAGGAAGCTCTAAAAGCAGCTTAGGAGATTTAAATCGGGCACCCAATTGTGTAGGTGCAAGAATGTCCTGAAAATTTACAAAATATTTAGACTTTCAATCTTGGTATTTCCCCATTCCCAAAAGAGGTGAATATTGTAATTCAGGGTTAAGGAAGGACAAGGAGAAAGCGTTTTGCCTGTTCTCCTGACATATAGGTATCCAGGTGGAAAAGATCTCAGAGAATGCAGTGTTTGATTTATGCCCTAGTTTGTTTGGTTTTTTTTTTTTTTCCTCCTGAATCCTGAATGCTAGAATCTGTGGTTACATTAGGATTCTTAAAGATGAGGTCCTGCACAAAGATTACAAGAGGGGAAAGGATGGGAAAGGCCCCAGGAAGATGTCCAATGTGGAGACTGAAGGACACTTTCCTTTCTGCCTTAGTAGCTTCCCATCTAGCTCTGCATGAGATATCAGAGCTTAATGGCTTTAACACCACTGCCATCCTCTATATCAGAAAGGCTGCCTGAGTGGCACTGGGGGATGAGTTAAGGTTCTGGTGACTCTGAGCACTAAGTTTTAGAGTGATCTCTTCTTTACTCCCCTACATCTCACCCATTCAAAATGCAAACTGTTCTCAACTATAAAATAATTGAGAAAAATCCAGTGGTTTCATAATTTTTTCCCATATTTTGAGCATATTTTGGCATATCAAGTTACTCCAACTTAAAATGCTTGTTTTGTTTGCAATCTTTCTGCTTGCTGGTGCCCTAGGCACATGCTTGGGCTGCTTAATGGGTAGTTAGGCCTGCAGAATTGTTCCTGCCCCAGTGACGCTGAGGCATCCATGAGCTAAGCGACCAAGCCCAGGATTCCACCCTCCTCTCCCAGGACCAATGGCTGGCTCCCCTGAGAGCTCAGAGATGATAGGACTCTGGAGAAATGACTCACTGAACAGAGCACTGCAGATGAAGACAGACACCCGAATACAAATCTAGTAATTTATAGGCCACTGTCACATGGACTGGAAAACTCAGTGTGTCATAAACTGAATATGATCAGGCAAAACTAAATACAGTCAGACCAGCTTATAATCATACCATTGCTTGCTCAATGTGCAGCCAAATTTCGGTAATCAGACAAACACTGGCCAAAGTCATTTCTCTTACTTCTATGTGCTGGCACAGGAAGTACCAGTGCCTCTCTCCAATTCTCTCTTTCTACTGTGTTTAAAACTTACTGAGCATTGTATATGGCTGATTGGAAGTTGTATGCAAATATGTTCAAATATTAATAGTCAGAAACAATCCTGTTTTCCCTAGAAATTTTTTTCTACAAATAAAGTCAATATGTATTATTCTTGAAATGTAATTTTTGCAGCCAACATCTTTCCCTCATGTTCTGGCTGATATTTTAGGGGTTATAGGAGGAAGGTGATGAAAGAGGAAATGGTACCTTGTGATTCCCAAGAATGCTTATATTTTCCCCTCCCCTGCAGATTACAAAACCATCTAATTATAGCCATAGAGTTTATGACAAGGTTAGCGATGCAACCAAAATTATCTCACTCATTCATTCAAAACGTGTTAGGTGAGCAGCTGTTGTATAGTAAGTACTGTTCTATGCTCAGAGAGCAGAACAGCAAATTTCTTGTTTGCATTCTACTACGGGAGAGAAATAAACAATATAGAAATAACGAACACATTACGACATGGATAGAATTGGAATCAAACTAAGGCAACAGAATGCTGAAGTTGTTACTTCAAACTGTCTCTGAGAAAATAAGGTGGCCCTTGAGTTGAGATCTGAGTGCCGAGAAGACACTAGTTGTTCAACAGCCCAGAAAGGACATTCCAGTGAAAGTGGAACCAGCTTGGGGGAAGATCCTGCATGCTTGAATAATACAGACCAAGAGGAAGAAACTTTAAGAGCAATAGGAAATCCCTCAAGGGTTCTAAGTGTGCCGGGGATAGCTCCTAATTCATGATTGAAAGCAAACATTCCTGCTGCTATGTGGCACAAAGATGGCAGGGACTTAAACATGGAACTTAGTTCAGATCAGAACATCCAACTTTGTGCTCTTTTCTCCACATAAGCTGCCTTCCTCAGATTGTTTGCCAGATCAAATCAGTTAAAGAGAAAAGCAGCGTCAAATTGATATTTGTTGGACTACATCTTTTCTATCCTGGGTGTGATATTGTAATATCAAGCAAATTCAGTTTTATTCTGCTAGGTGTTAGAACTTACTCCAATTTACTTATATTTATTTGAAAAAGTAGACTGAGTTTGGCTGCCTTTGCTAAGCATGTCTGAGTCTGAGTTTTCCATTTTAGGAGCTAAGAATCATTAGACAAAGATTCTCATTCAGCCTCTGAAAGGTTTTACTTTTTCTTCTATTTCTAGTTGATCTTTTTTCCCAAAATTACTAGAGATAGTCTTCTCCTATGTCATCCTAGGAGTTCTAGGGCAAAAAAATTTGCACCAAATTTGAGGGCGCTACCTCAAAAATCCCCTGAGCAGCCATTAGCTAAGAGACTGCCTGGCTCGCATAGCATTAGAACTAGAAAGCAAAGACCGCTTGATTATCTGTGTAGATTTCCACAGGATTCCCCGGGCTCAGAGAGAGACTGTGATATCAATTACTACCATTCAAAAGATACCGTTTCCTCTTGTTCTTCTAGTATGACCCTGTATTTGTATCAAGAAGCTTCATGATTTGTACTTCCTTTAGAATAAGAAAAATTCAGAGTAGCTTCAGTAATATTTTCCCCTTGAAGTTTTATTTTCCATGATTTGGTTACTCCAACACCTGTCCCATTGAGTCATGATTGATAAAGAATTTCTTCTCTTTTGGTGCAGACAATAACATCTGTTTGATGTACATTTCCTTCACTTAGGATTGTCTCATTGCTTTAAAACAATTTGTACAACACAGAACAGCATTTGGAGGAGTTCGGAGATCAAGAGAACAGAGCCAAGCACACTCCTTTGAAGGTTTGCAGAAAATTTGGGGGGGGGGGCACGAAAGCTATAGTAATCTAATCTGGTCACAGGGGAAGAATGAATTACTACTCTCAGTAGGGTACATGACCTTCACTTTAGTTATATTTTTTAAATAATTACATGAGAGTATGTCAGTGTAAGACTTTAACAGAATTTACAATGGAGTGCCCTGTTCACCCTTTGAGATGGCTCCATGTCTTGAGATAAATTTGCAGTTCAAATATTAAAGACTCTGAAAAGCCTCCAAAACAGCCATTTAATTCAGAAAATTAGTGAAATGATGTCCACAAGTAAAAAGAACAAGCCTCTAGCAGGCCTACTGAATGAACCTTTATACAATTACTATTATAACTTCATCTACCTAGCCTGAATAGAATACTTGTTTAATTTTGTTGATATATTATTTCAATCTGTGAGAGATCTCATACTTTTTGTCACATCGCGCTGGACCTAGTTGTATATAATTGTTGTTGTTGTGGTGAAATATAGATTCCATTTTAGCATATAATCTCTCTGTGCTAAGGAAATTTGCTGGTAGCGCTTGTCCGAGAATTACTAGTATGTTGAAAGAAGGCCAACATTCTTTTGTTAGTGTTTTAAATTTATCTTTGTCAGCATTCTTCAGGACTAAGACAAAGTTTTTTCAGAAATAGATAACTACAGGGTCAGCAAGATAGCTCAGTGGCATAAGGGCCTGCTTAGGCAAGTGAAGGACCAGGGTTCAGTCTCGGGGTTTGATCCACAACACCACATGCCACACTGGTCATGCTCCCAGGTATGCTGAGCCGGCCACAGTCCAGGCGTGGTGGCACATGCCTGTAATCTCAGCCCTGGGGAGACTAAACAGGAGGATCGCTACAAGTCAGAGCTGTGTAGTGAGACCTTGTACCAAATACATTTTTTTTTTAAAAAAGAAAGAAATAGAAAACTATAGACCCAATTATATCCTGCTTAAGAGACACACCTTAAATATAATCCATGAAGCCATTAACCTTAAGAGAACATTAGTGACTATATTAGTATCAGAAAAGAGACTTTAAGACAAAAAATATTATGAGAGATTATTCCAAAATGATAAAAATCAAAATATGACAGAATTAAAATGCACAATCAACAAATACATAATTATAATTGGCAAATTTAACAGTTTTCAATTTATTTTTTTATTTTTTATTTTTTGGAACCAGGGATTGAACTCAGGCCCTTGCACTTGCCAGGCAAGCGCTTATTCCACTGAGCTATCTCCCTGGCCCCTTCAATTTATTGACAAGACAGATGACATAAAGAGAAAGAACAGACTTGAACAGTGCTTTAATTCCACTTAACATAGTTGATATATATTGAATTGAACCTAATTAGAATGGTAAATACATTCTTTTCTGGTGGATGTGTATTCTTCCAGAGTGGTCATATATTGGGCCAATGAAAACAAGTCTCTGTCTGTCTGTCTTTCTGTCTGTCTGTCTGATGTTCTTGGATCAGGATGAAACTTAGTTAAAAGTGAAAAAAAGTATATCTGGAAAATTTCCAAATATCTAGAAAATGAGCCATACGTACTCAAATAGCCCACAAATTTAAAAGAAAAGAAATTCTAGGGGAAGTGTTTCAAATTTGATGGAAAATACACATACTGAAAAGTGGAGAATGCAGCAAAAATAAAATATATTTGAGAGAAGTTATAACTTTAACTGTATTCATACATTTTCAAAATTTTTACAATTCTTAAATATATTAGGAAAGAAGGATATTTTAAGGTTAACATCCCAACATCTATCTTGAGGCATGGGGAAGAAAAAATGAATTAAAAACTCAAAATAAGTGGAAGAAGGACATAGTTAAGATAATTCAGTAAACCAATCAAATACAAAATGGATACACAACCTTGAAAAAAAAATAACATTAGAAATTAGTTATTTGGAAGACCAATAAAATTTAAAGATATGTAGTTAACTGATAAATTGACACTCCTCTGGAGAGACTGATAAAAAAACAAGAGAAAATACAAATGACTACAGATGAATGCCCATTTTGTATCTGTGTATTCAATATGGTTAGGATAGATATATAGTTACATTCTCTTAATGAATACAGGGATTTGTTCTAATGGTGTTTGTAAATAGGATATCATGTCTGCATCTTGTACAGCAGTTAACCAGTAGGAAAAATGCATGCAATGTGTTAATTATTGAAACTGTCCTACCAATTTGGTTTGAAACTGTCTCATTGCTATTTGTTTCTCAATAAAATTATGGAAAAAAATAAATATACAAATGACTAGTATAAAGAATGAAAAAATTCTGAGGTACGGGATCTCAAGATAAATCCTGAGGACATTTCACTGACCTTCTCAGACCAAAAAGCTACAACTCTTGTTGCATAGGTCCTGCTTTACCTTGGTCTTAACCATCCAGTAGAAAAGTATGAAGACGAAATATAGGAAATAAAGCCATGCTGTTATGTTGAGCTGTGGGGGACTCAGGTCAATAATTTCTGACATTGCCAGTTAAACAGAAGACCCAATGCTATTATGGGCTACTGGACTCTTTTAGAATATTTTGCTGAGTTTACACACCTATAATATTCAATAACGGAACTTAGAAAAAATGGGGTATACCGATGAATGTCCATTTTGTATTTGTGTATTCCAAGTGGTTAGGATAGATATATAGTTGCATTCTCTTAATGAATAGAATGATTTGTTCTAATGGTGTTTGTAAATAGGATCACAAGTCCACATCTTGTACAGCAATTAACCACTAAGAAGAATATATGCAGTGTATTATTTGTTGAAACTGTACTTCCGATTGGATTTGAAACTGTCTTATTGCTATCTGTTTATCAATACAACTTTGAAAAAAAAGAATGAAAAAATATAAAAGTGTAGACTCTAAAGATATAAAGAAGAGAATATGAGGACACTATGAGAAAATTTATGTCATTCGGCATAATAACCTATTTGACAAGGGAAAATTCTTCAAAAGGCACATGTTGCCAAAACTGACACAGGAAGAAATATAAAGTGTGTATAGTCCAAAATGGGTGAAATTCAGTTTAATTCATAATGAAAAAGTCTTTCTTTGGAGAAAGATTTCAGGCAAGATGGTTTTATTAGTAAATTCCACCAAACGTTAAAGAAAAAAAATTAATTTATCAGATAATATGAAGTTAGGAAAACCCTGCTATGGAAAGCCAAAAAAAAAAAAAAAAAAAAAAAAGGATATCACAAAATGATAGACAAATATTCAATATTAACATAGGCTTCCCTCTCCCTGGCTAAATGCTATCTAACCAAATGCAGCAACATATAAACATGACAGTACATCAGGAGACCCTGGGATTGCTTTCTTTTAGAATGCATGACTAGTTTTAACATTCAAAACCAACCAGTGTGTTTCACAATAGTAACACAATAAAAAATAAATGCACGATCAACTCAGTTTATGTGGAGAAGGTATGGGATAAAATTTTAAAACCACTCATAATAAATACTCATAACAATCTAAAAATAGGAAGCAATAACCACATAAAGAGAAACTGAAAAATGGACAGCTACACAGCACAGTGAATTGTGGAAAAATCTATCAACTTTGTACATAAGACCAGGAACAAAATAAAAAACAGTTACTCTTGCAGATACTTATATTTATTATTTCTGTGTTTCTTTAAATGAATGTGTGTGCTTTTATTTTTTAAGTACCTATGTCATGTCATGTGTAGTTCCCAACCTTACTCTTTTTCCACTAAACATTATACTTCCATGATACATCTCTCTGTTACTGTAGCTGTGTACCTTCCTTTTGCTTCCTGTGTTATATTCTGTTGTGGGATTTATCACAATTTACCTAATGTTTAATTGCTTGACCAATCTTGCATACTCATACCTCATCATCTGTGCAACAAATTTGATGGTAACAATACGTAATATAATGACCATTGTTAATTTTTTATTCTTCTGAAGTTCTGTACCATTTGTATTGTTTGTTGTATCTTGCTTTGTTTCTGTCTTTGCTTTTGTTATTTGTTTTTGGTTTTGTGTTTGTTTTTCCTCTTTAAAAGAAAAAAGAGCAAGTTTGAACTATTTGGTGTAGGTTTACAATTTAAACAATATTTTAGAACAAAAAAATCAATTTTATATTTTGTCAGTACTAAACTTTCAAATATTTTGTGACTTTCTTTCTGCATGGCACCCTCTCTTATCTATCCAAAATGAGCCAGTGTATTCTCTCCCACAGTTCTTGTCCATCCAGATAATTTCTGTTAATATTTCATATATCAGAGTTAAGCCCCACATCACTGATCCTGACTCTTTGGATCCTTAATGTGGTGGTGCAGGTGGCCTGGAGCACATAAAAACATTTCTATAGCACTTTCAAGTCCTTTACAGGAAAGAGTTTGCAGACATGCCTACTTTCCTCATAGTGGAGAATACAATGATTCGATTCTAGACGTGAATCTTAAGTAAGACACACTTGTTTTTATTAACAAATGAAGAAATTGAGACGATACTAAAATCATGAAGGTTATTAGAGGCGTAGCAAGACCCCAGTGTCTTTGGGGTGAGTGATTGTCTCTAGATAACTAATTAGCATGCAAATAAGTTACATTAGAGAGAAAAGGCATGAACCTGCCAGGATCATTAATGCATTAACAGGATTTCCTTTATTAGATTGGCTCATGGTTACCTAGCACAGAGCAGGCCTGAGGGAAGGGGTCACTGGAAGGGTCAGCTTTGACTAGATGCTTAGCAAGTCCTATTGTCTTAGAAGGGCAGGCCCAGAGGAGAAGCCTGGGAAGGAGGTTAGGGTTGGAGTAGAGGCTCAGGGCAAGGATCAGCAGCAGTGGAGGGGAGATGAAGATGTGTAGAGGTGTGATAGATGTGGTCATTTGCTTTTGTTCACAGAGAGATTTCTATGCACAGGGAGAGAAATGGCTAGCCTTATGCTTTTGCTTAGAGTGGGCTGGGACCATTGCAAAGTCAAATACCTGAAGAAGCCTTTGGGTTCTTTATTTTCCTCACTTCCTATACCCATCCATTCTTCACTGTTTGTTCTCCCATCTTCTCTTTCATTTTCTGTTGCCTTGTTTCCTTTCAGAATCTTCACCATTTTCATATTGGATTTCTTTTTTTAGAACTCTAAGATATCTACTCACCTTGCCTCTCTCTTATCCTTTTTAGAATGTTTTTTTCTTTTTAAAGGGAATACAAAAAATAGTAATAAAAGCATTAGAAATAATACAGAATTTCACCAAACAAAATGATAGGAATTCAACAGTGGTTGTTGTATTGCAAATGGTTGGCTTCCAATTAGTTGTTTAGATTACCAGATATGAGCCTGTAGGCTTGGGCAAAACTTTATGAAAAAATTAAAAAGGAGAGGAAAATATTAAGCATTAACTGTTCCTTTCATACACTGGCTGAAATCAGCAGTACAGTTATCCAAGGTATCCTGTGTATATACATATATATTTCTTTTACCCTTCCTTCTTTATTTTCTCCTTTCCTTTATTCCTCTGTAATTCCTACAACCCATTTATTACAGCAAATTCATCATTCCATCTGTTCCAAAGCCTGCAGTGGCTCAGAATAAGCCCAAATGCTTCTGTTTCTTCGGCAGACTATATTGCCAATACCGTCAATAGCAATGGCCTTGTCACCCACTGGTAGCTTTATTGTTTGTTTTCAAAGTGAGTTCCCATCCAATTTCTGCTAACCTATGAGCCTTATTCTAATCACTAAGAGCCAGCTGTGGCCAGCTGCCCTCCCTGCAGTCTTATCTCCAACCTGGTGCTGCCCTGAGGACCATCACGTCTTAGGTCTTAGCTGAAGCCAGGCTCCTAGTCAGCAGTGAGCCATGTGCATCCTCCCTCCCTCCGCAGCCCTGGAGCTCTGTTTTTTCAGCTGGATCTTTGTTGATCTTTCCAGTAAACTTTCAGTTTTGTCTTTTTAAAGACCAATAAGTAACAAACTAAATAAAGCAATAGTAACTACTATTTATTGAGTGTCATGGAATGCAGGCACTATTCTAAATCTTTTCTTTCTTTCTTTTCTTTTTCTTTTTCAGTGCTAGGGATTGAACTCAGGACCCTGCACTTGCCAGGCAAGTGCTTATTCTACTGAGCTATCTTCCCGGCCCCTACTATTCTAAATGTGTTTGCACCTTTTATTTCATTTACACCTCCTGCCAAACTGTTGACTTGGGTTACATTATTATTCCCATTTTACAGAAGAAGAAGCTGTAAGATGGAAGAGATAAAATTAGAGCTAATGTCAAAGTGGCTCCAAGCACAGTGTGCTCCCTCTTTCTATGACTGATATCATTATAGCCCTTGCCAGTCCTTTTTGCATGGATGCCTTCTTGCCTTAAAGTAGTAAAAAAATCTTTTCTAGCAGCTATATTCTTCCCTATAGATCAGAAAGTGCCAACACAAGGCTGCAAATGCTTTTTCAAATGTTCATCATTGGAATTTCTTCAGTGCAGCAGTGTTTACCAGCAATGCTGCCTCAATTCCTACTAGAATGTACATGAAGTGCAAATAAATAGACACAGTGTTCTCACAGTAAGGACTTACTCTTCACTCTGAGGATTATGGATGATCCTAAATAGGGCTATGACAAAGTCTAATTGATTTTTTTTCAGGGATTGAACTCAGGCCCCTGCACTTGCCAGGCAAGCGCTAATTCCATTGAGCCATCTCCCTGGCCCCCTAATTGATTTTTTTTTTTTTTTTTTGATATGTGGTTTTCATAGTTTCCTCTCTAGTAGTTCTGGGCAGGTGGGTCAAAATGGGAAAGAATCATTCCTGGAATAATAACTATTATAATCCTGTTAGATCTCAACAAATTAATGAAGTTTATGCACATTAATACATCTGTACCTCTCTATATAGAGAAATATCTGTGCGCGCGCACACACACACACACACACACACACACACACACTGTTCGTCTTCTTTCTTTTTCTGTCCCTTTCCTTTGGAGAACCTGCCCACCCCAGTGAGCACCTCCCTCTCTGAGGCCTTACCGCTGAAAGATTCCTCCACATCCCAATAGCCCACAGGTATAGGTACTTTTAAGGGGATATTCTAGATCTAAATAATAGCACAGTATATACATATATTCACACACGTTTACAATTTGATTTTAACTATTATTTTTCATACAACCATCTTTCACTGTTCCATAAAAATGTCACTAATCTTGTTTTTATTGCTTTATGGTCCATAATGTAGTAGATATGGTTATTAGCAAGGATGAGTACAATTAATACTGCTGCAACCAATAAGCCCTGAAATCTCAGGGGGCTCACTGACAAGATTTAGCTTTGATCCATCCGAAGTCTGGTGGGGATGTGAAGGTTCTCAGGAGTTCCAGCACCTTCCCACTCCTGGCTCTACCTTCCTACCATAGTCACCATCAAAAGAGAGTTGAGAGAAGCCCCACAATTTTAATTGTCTCACCTATAAAAATATAAGTTGCTTCCACCTGCCCCTCACTCTCTGAAGTCAGTCACACAGTCCTGTTTCCTAACAGCCACGTGCCTAGGCAGGGTACTTTAGTAGGAAGGAGCAGCAGGTTAGTCCCATTAGTCCTGTACTTAGTTTTCCATACTTACCAGGTGAATAAATATATTTTTACTGTTAGGGAATACAAGGGAGAACTCTGATACTCAGAAAAGATATATGCCGATAATTTGGTATTTGTGGATAACACTGTGAAATATAATTTTTTTAGTGGAACTTTACTAAAGCGTTTGCATAGCTTTTGTCTTCTCATTTTCTGTGCGTTTGATCAGACAGTCCACAGTTGACATTGATCATGGCATTTCACAGTGACATGTGAATCCTTGAGATTCACAGTGCCTTTTGTGGGTCAGGAAGAGAGTTGTTTGTTTTTGTTTGTGTTTGCAATTTCTCAGGAGTTACTAAGCACTTATTGGCCAGCAGAAGCAGACAGAGCCCCAGGGAGAGGTAGGTGCCTGGGCCCTAAGCCAGGCTACCACTAGATTATCCCTTCGACTCATCAGTCTTTTAGGCTATGTGATTCAAATTCTTGGCTCAGAGAGATTACAAATTGCTACATGGCAAGCATCTTTGAGGTTATTCTTACATAATCAAAACCACACATATTAAATCCTTGAATGCTCTACTGTGGGGCTATAACTTGGGGGAGGAACTTTTTTCCATTATGCATAGTTTTTGAGTTTATACAGAAAATATGGCCTTTCGTCCTTGATGGATTATGTCAAAGCTGCAAGAAAAGGGAAACAGTATAGCCAGCATCATACTTTAGTGGTTTATGTGTTCCTTTATTACTCCTGAAATAACCAAAGAATTAATCAGCAAAAGATGCTTCATGAAGGCCAGAGATGCTGGTGTAGTGCTGTCTTGAAAACTAGGTGAGGGCTTCCAGGGCTCTGTTTGCAGCAAAAACTTGGTTAGTGCAGTGAGCAGGCAGACCCTTAACCACACAGCAAGTATTCCTATTGTGCACTCAACCTGTACAGGCTGGGTCCATATAGAGACGTATTTGACTGTGGCAGAGGTATAAGCCTAGTATAAGCAAAGAACTATGAGTTTTTCTAAGCTGCAAGCTTGAAAGGATTGGGGGAGCTTGTAGGCTAGCTCAGTTGTCTAAAGCATCTGTTTGGGTAAACTCAGTCAGGCTGAGGGGACCATAGTTCGATCCCCGGCTCCATGTGCTACACCAGACTTGCCTTTAAGGCAGCCTGAGGTCCTCAAAAAAAATCCTTCTCAAGCTAGAAAGGATTGGAAAATGACAAATTTCAGGTTAACAGAGGCAGTTCATATTATCTTCATTATGTTCATTTTGCTGTCCATCTCCTTCTCAAAAATCATTAGCAGTAACAATTCACACCTGATCAGTTGGTTCTAAAACATACAAAAGAGCCACAATGTGTGTGTTTTTTATTGTTCATTGTGACACCTGATTTGTATAAGGAAACATATTTAACAAAAATAATGGCATAAATGGGTGACATTCCATGGAAAACATTCAGTATAAGCCTGCTTAGGACAATTTAGAAACAAAGAATGAGATAAGCAGCCATAATTTTTTCCCTGTTGTGGGAGTCGTTTGCTCTCTGCTAATTGGTTTGACTTGGCATCTCTATGTGTGCCTCAAAAAGTGTCTTCATCTTCGCAATGTTCTGGGAACAATAAGGCTGATTCTTCCCCAAGGCTTTTGCTAAGTTTTCGTGCTGTGATCAGCAAGTCCAGGAGCTGTATTACCCTGCTGAAGTGTGGTTTGTGGCATAGGGCAGGGTGCGGGCTGGCAGCCCAGCTCTCTCAATCTCAGGAGCTCAGCTTGCTACCAGGAGATCAGGGCTCCTGAGGGTATGTGTGCACACCTTAGGTTCACCCTGGAAGCACAGCTATCCATGGAAATTCCTCCCCTCAGAAAAGCAAAGAAGTAGAAAGGACCCTGAATATGAGGGATGTTTGTGGCAAAACTGTGGCAGAGCGTCTTAGGGTAGGTTTAAAAGGAAAAGAAAAATGACTCATCCCAAAAGCTGCTATGAACTCTTTTGAGAGGCCTGAACATCAGACCCTTCCATCTGCTGCAGGTCTTTGTCCCATATACCTGCCTAGAGCTACTCCATGCTACCTGAAATTCTGCCAAGTGCAGTGATTGGCAGTCCTGCCTTAGAATATGGATTAAAGAATTCTCATGTGCTACAACATAGGTGAACCTTGAGGACATTATACTAGGTGGAAAAAAGCCAGTCACAAAGGCAAACGTAGATATATGTTGTTTTCTCACAGAATATGTCTGGAAGTGTGTCATAGAGTTGACTTATACAAATGAAGATGATAACACCATCAGTAGTTGATAATAATATGGGACCATCATCCTATAAATGATGCTTGTCAACCGGCGCATGATTGGGCTGTATGAGATATTTAGAATAGGGAAGACAATGGAATGTAGAGTAGTGTTTGCCAGGGAGTTGGGTAGGGGAGGGGGAATTATTATTTAATAAATGTAGATTTTCTGTTGAGAAGATGAAAACTTCTGAAAATGGATGGTGGTAATGGTTGCCTAACAGTTTGAATGTACTTATGTTAACTGGATGCTTAAAAATATAGTAAAGTAAATCACATACAGTGGTACATGGCTGTAATCCCACCTACTTGGAAGGGTGAGGCAGGAGACTCATGTTTAAGGCCAATCTGGCAACTTAGTAAGAGCCTGCTTCAAAAGAAAAAATACGAAGGGCTGCGGATATAACTCAGTAGTCCCCAGTTTCAATCCTGACTACTGGAAAAAAAAAACCCAAAAAACAAAGATAAAGTGGTAAAACTGACATTATAGTTACCACATTAAAAAAAAAAAAAAAAACCTTTTCTCAGTTATTCAGCTAAGGTCATCCTCTCTGGGAGGTTATAGCCATACTAACAGATAAGGAACAGAAAGAACAAGCAGGGCTTCTAGAGAGAGGGGAAAGCAAGGAAGGTAGTTCCCTTGGATCCCAGAAGGCAATTTGAGAGCAGTGGATGGCAGTATTCATACCCAGGACAAGAGTGAGACTTCAGACCTCTTGTGAAATTTACCAACTATCATATCATTTTCTTCATAGTTTGTGTCTAACTTCTGTTTTGGAATATTTTTTTTACCTTGTTTTTTTTTTTTTTAATTGTTACTTTCATTTTTCCTACTTCACATTCCTATAAAAAGAACTTTGATTTTGACCTAGAGGGTAGCCACTTTGAGATGTTTGTAAATTCACATTTGCTTTTTTTTTTTTTTTTTTTTTTTTGTACTGGGGATCAAACTCAGAACCTTGAGCTTGCCAGGTACTTCATTTTTTGTTTGTTTCATTCTTCTATCAAGCATCTGTGATGATGTGGCCCCACCAGCTCCAAGGCAAGTGGAGAAAGGTTGTAGGGTTGGGGGGCTAGAAGGGAATGGAAGAGGTGCAGAGCTGGAGAAGGGAAGTGAGTGGTGATGCAGCCCGGGTAGACTCCACCATCCAGGGCGCTGCTTCTGACTATAGCTTTTAGCAGAAGAAAGAGTGTTGCCAATCTGCTGGAGACCTCCACCTCCCAAGGATCATCAGGGGTCCTCCCTGGCTGACAGAGGGCCCTTCTGCCCTTTGAGAAACCCCATCCTCTTTTTGTCACTATGGAAGTGTTTTCCTCTTGTCCTCTTCTTTGCCATCTCATCTGGCTTTCTTTTTACAAAGACTCTCCAAAATCTACTGTCCTTCAATGACTACTTTTTCTATTTTACTGCTACAGCAAATCCCTTTCCTGCCCTACCAGGAACATGGACAGGAGGGTAAGGGGATCTGGGGATCTGGTGCTTGGCAGGACATACTTGCTACAGACCTTCTTTATGTGTTTCAGAGAACTCACACTTATTGTCACCCAGGATCATGCTTTATTAAATAACTTATTTTTCACTTCAGAAATAAAACTAGCTGTGATTATTTCAGTTGTCTCAGAAATGATTCCCGGGACAGTCCTGGTCTCTTCTGGATTCTCATGTCAGCCCGATTGTGGGATTTGCAAACCCTTGCCTTCTTAATCTCAAAAGTGCTCCTCCTCTGTTCTCCACTTTGCTAGGATGAAATGCAATGGTTTTACCATTAGCAGCATCCCACACAGTTCTTCTGAGTCCCTAGTTCACAAAACACTACTTCCCATTTAGCTTAATCTTGCTAACTCTTGTCCACAAGTCTGTTTCTACTTCAGTGAAAAGCATCACATTCCAACTCAGAAAGGGCGTGAGTCTCTAAGCCCAGAAGATTTTATGCATTACATCCTGAACACAATGTGACTGTTACTTCTCCTCTCCCTCCTTTCCTGTTTTCTTCTCCCAGGATCAACCCCACTCTCCTCTCTGACCTTGCACCATGCAGTTACTCTCTCCTTAGTGGACTTTTCAATTCCTTCTCCAAATGGAGTTCTAAAAGTGACTTGTGTGTAATACTAATGCAAATATGTGTTTTAAAACAAGATGAGTATACCAAGAAAAAACAATAGGGCCTTCCCACTCTTTCCACTGTTCTGAGGTCACTAGTGCTATTAATTGTTGTGTCTGTCCATATCATTTTTTAATACCTGTTCAAATATTTCACAAATAAATATATACCTCTTTTCTATAATTTTAACAAAAATGAGAACATGCTGTAGATAGTATGATACAGATTTCCCATTCAGATCTATCAAGTGGTCTGGCTGAATCAAAATGCATTCCAAAGCAAAGCCCTTCTCCCATCTCCTGGCTTACACCCTGGTATACATACCATATCCCTCTGTGGATCACTAGCATGTCCTCCCTGTAGGTCTTTGTGTTGCTGCTTTTGTTTTAATGTAACCTATTGCTTATTAGTCACACAGTAGTCAGGTCAGCTTTACAAACCTGTTAAGCACATATTAGTCCCTTGCTCGAGCTCTCCAGGAGGCTCACACTGCACTTAGATTAAAGTTCAAACCCCTTACCTGAGCTTGCTGGACTTCGCCTGCTTCTTCAACTTCATTTTACAATAATCCTCAGGTACCTATGTTCTTAAATGTCAGTTCTGTTGGTATTTATTGTCCCAAGAACATGCTGTTTGTTCCTGCCTTGACCTCTTTATTTGCTGTTCCTTCTGCCTGCATTGTTTTCTGTCCAGATCTGCATGCAGTTGGCTGGGCTCACCGGTGCCCTCCTCAAAGAATCCTGGCTTTCTGCTGATGTTCACTAAAGAAGCCATCTTGTCTCATCACACTTCAGCCTATCCAACATTCTCTGTAACTAACTAACTAATTATTTGATTGATTGATTGCTTTCTTATCTCCTCCTGCTGGAATTTGGAAGTCCTCAAAGGCAAGAGAATTGTGTGTCTTGTTATACACTATTAGGTTCCCTTGTCCAGACCACAGCTCACTTGGGGACTTCTGCAGCAGACCCAATCTCCTGCAAGGTGTACTGGTGCATGGCAAAGAGAAAGAGCAAGAGAAAAATGATGATGTCTTGGGGATCCGGTATGACCAGCTGTTTACAGAGAACAAAAGGCCACAAGGTGGTGTGCCTCACTGGGATCATGACACTTTGCAACGTAGCAAAGTATATTATCAATCCTAGAAGAGGTGAATAATTTGAATCTTCTGCACCACAATCTCTCTGATATCAAATAAAACAAATCACTTTGTCCTACTGACTGCAGTTTCACTATGGAACCATTCAAGAACTCCACAAACTGTCAGTACTTCATTGAATGCTATAATTAGGAAATTGGAGAAGACAAGCTGTCTAAGGAGACACTGAGTGAGAAAGAGTGAAATATAAAAAGTAGACATTGCTGGTTTATCAGTACTAAATACATGAGAATAATTTCCGTTGAGAAAGAATGACATGCTTTAGTATTTCCCTCTGGAAGGGGAGCCATGTTGAATTTCCCAGAAGTCTCAGACAGCAGCCTGAATTTATTGCAACGTACAAGGATGGTAATGTCTATAACAGAGCAGAAGAATGTGAGCACTACTTGTTGAAGGCTCTGATGATATCTGAGCTTATGAAAGATGCAAGATGCTGTCATTATTTATCCATCAGCTCTTTCATGGAGTCAGATTGGCTGAAACTGTTTATAGTTTCTTTTATTTATGCATTGCAAACCACCAACCATTCTTTACCAGTGAGCCCAACAAACAATTGTGGCTGTTTGCATCTTGAGTTCTTGCTAGAAAATAAGTACATTGAGTACTGCAGAAAGTAGAAAAGTAAAGGGAAAGTAAAACCAACCCTTGAATGGAGAGGGTTATTCACATAAAATAATAAGCAGATGCCTAATTCCACCTTAACTTGTTTCTTTAAGAATTTTTAATTTTTTTTTCATTTTTAAAAAGAGTAACTCAGGGTTTCTAGCCAATGACCATACAGTTGACACCGCCTTACAATTTAAAAAATGAACACCAGAAAAATCTCCAAATGTCTTTTCACTTTTTCTTTGTGAAAAATAACTCCTTTGGATTTATGCTCAGAAATGCCTACTATCATCAACAATTATAAACTATTCACCTACATTTTCTTCTAATTACCTTATGGTGTCCTTTAGCAGTTTTTAAAACAATGGTCAGCAGACTAGAAACACAAAGGAACTTTTTTATTTTTTTATTTTAGGGAAGGGTATACAGGGTGTTCAGGGTCTCACTACTAAATCTGGCCCCTAGTGATCGGCCTGTTTACAGTCTACCAAAAGCTGGGATTGAAGGCATGTGCCACCACACCCAGTCTCAATTGCCCTCTCAGTGTGCCCCTGGGGCGGGGCCGGCACAGCAGGCTGACCCTGGGCCTGCTTGTAGGCGCTTTAATCTGCTGAGCTATTTGGGCCACCCTAAAGAAATTTTAAAAACTATATGTATATATTTTATTTATTTGGTACAGGGTCTTGGCTACAGTCTTTGGTACAGCTCGGACTCAGTGATCTTCCTATCTCAACCTCCCCAGTGCTGGGATTATAGGCATGTGCCACCACTCCTGGTTTCTGGGCTGGCAGGGCCCAGGTTCCGGGTCAGGTACAGCATGCAGTGCCAGGGGTCCTGGCTATTATACTGATGGTGTAGTTGCTTAGGCCATCAAGCTATCTCCCCAGCCCCTAGCATTTATTTCTTTATTTATTTCGTATAGAATGATGTAAAGGTTTTTCATTTATTTAGGGGGTTTTTTTTTTGGCAGAACCGAGGATTAAACTCAGGCCCTTGCGCTTGCCAGGCAAGTGCTTATTCTACTGAGCTATCTCTCCGGTCCCTAGTTACTTAGTTTTTTCCTGGAAATTAGAATTGAGTAACGTAGACACTGTAAATTGTTTTTATAACCTATATGCATCAAATATACATATATAATATATATTCATGCATGTGGGTCTATATTTTGTATTATACCGTGTTTAATGCACTGTCTTTTATTGCTATGGTACCATACTATTGTAATTATACTAGTGTTAGTACCTTGAGGAATCAAACTGTTCAATGAACTCTTTAGTGCCCTACACTAAGCTAAAGATTGTTTCATAAAAATAAACCAAAAGGCAGAATCCCTGACCTCATAGGTCTTATAGCTGAGTGGAAGAAGCTGAAATAACCAAAGAAACAAAGCAATAACTGTATCATCAGAAATCCCACTAACCACACCAGGGCCTAGGGCCTCAGATTTGATGGCTAAGAATACCACTGGTGAACTTTAATCAGGGAAGCAGCATGACTGGATTTATTTTTCTGTCTAGTTTGTTTGGCTTCTGTTTGCTTGGTGAGTGAAGACAAGTCTGGAGGTAATCAAGGGTGAGGGAAGACAAACCAATGTGCAGGAAAATGATAACCGGGAAAGAGTAGATAAATCAATGAACTCTACAGACTGTAGAACTACCAAGACTGGTGCCTGATTAACACAGAGGTGAAAAGAAGACAGATGTCAGGAATAATTTGAAGCTTTCTAGTCTGAGAGACACAGATATTGTGTATAGAATAAGGTAGAAGGCAGATGGAACCAGACTGACAGTAGGGAGGTAGCATGAGTTCAGCTTGAGACAGGAATCAGCTGGATGGCTCAGAGGCACCTAAGCTGTCATGGCTGATCAAGTCCATCAAGTCTGGAAAAGACTTTCATGGACAGGTAAAATCCATGGAACAATGTGGATAGGTCATAAAGAAAGTCTAGGGAAAGGAGAAGTCAGCCCGGGAATTAGTCATGAATCAACAACTCCAGCTGGAAGAAATTATGAAAGACCTCAGAAGAGAATGGAAAAAATGGGACCTAGAAATGGGAAAAAAAAAAGAACGTGGTGTCACAGAACAAAGGATGAATGATCACTTGGAGAAAGGCAGTAGACAGAACATAGCTGAGATCATTGATAAGATGAAGATGAGAAAAATCTATTGGCCTACACTTGACCTTGGTAGTATAGGAAGTAGTAATTTAGGGGCATGTTAGAGGTAGAAGTCAGATGCGGGTAAAAGTCAAATCTGACTCTGAGAGAAAAAAAATTATTCATTTGGAGGATTTGGGCCTTAGGGACTCTATTATTATTTTATGATGGGAAACACTGAAGAATGTTTCTGAAATGATGTAGTAAGCTGAGAAAAAGAGACAGGAAGAAAATCGTTGAAAGGTAATGCTTATGTGACAGAACGTGGTAGCTTTAACAAGTAGAATTAAACTGCCTTAACAGTAGGGGGAAAAAAGGAGTGGAAGTAGAAGATGCAGGAATTGCTGCCTGATGGCTTTCTTTACTTCACAAAAAAATCATGAGGAAAGCCTGGGAGTCAATGGGAGGATGCTCATTTAAGGATCAAAGGTAACACAGGCACTGCAGAGTGAAGAGGGCAGTAAGGAAAGAAGTACCACGGAATAAATAAGAAGAGAACCACAGAGCACTCCTGTGTGTTTCACTGTTAATTATACTGCTCAGGGCTGAGGAGATAGCTCAGCAGTATAAATGCCTGCCTCGCAACGCTAGACCCAGAGTTCAAACCAGGGTACCAAACAAACAAACAAACAAACAAAAACTGCACAAAACCCATGATCCATTTTTTGGTTTGTTTAATCTCACCTTGTTGTTGTCATATATACCTTTTTTCTGTAGGAACTTTAGAATAATTATCATGCTCAGAAAACAAAGTATTTGGAAGGGGGTGGTTGATGAATTTTGCATTAAAATAACAAATGATTAAAAAAAAACCCAAAACACAACTGTTGTCTCTGGATTATGGACCTTCTACTCTAGAAATACATTAAGCATTTTGTCCAAGTCGTCTTTTCTAACTATCGGAAAGTTGTAGACCTGTTTCCACGTGCTTCTGTACCTATGTGACTTTCCATGCTCCAACTTCAGTGTGACGAAATTGTTCCATTTACTGTTTCTTTATCTTCAGTTTTACTGTGTGAAATATAAATTTTGGAACATTCAATTCTCTCATTTTGCATTTGCCTGTTGCGTGTGTTCCTGTTCTTCATCTTTTATCATTTCTGTGCTTCTTTTCTCCAGTTCTGAGTCCTGAAATTTTTATAAAAGAAAGATTATCTCAGGTCTATTTATTCTACAAAGCCATGTTTACTTTTATTCTATTTGTTTTCTTTATATTTCTCTCTTGTGATTTAAAAAGAATTTGGTACATTTTTGGTGTGTAATATCCTGTTTCCTTTTCTATTAGAGGATACTTTGTATTAAACAATTATTTTTAGACATATTGCTACAATGGTCTACACTTTTAATGGCAATACTTATTGTCTCTACCAATCAAAACAATATTTTAAAATGTTTTCATTGTATTTTTTCTTGCTCACAGTCTTCCCTGGATTTTAGTTATATATACAATGATATTCAACACAGACAATTATTATTAAATCCTTGTGTACTCTTATGCAAGCCTGAGAGTGTCACTGTAAAATTCCTTTATATTATAATTTAGTTTTAATCCTGTATTATACGGCTTTCAATGTACACTCTTCCTGTAATACCACATTTCTGTCGTTGAATCCTTTATTTTGATACATCATTTGATTACTGATCTATATCTTGGTGAGTTTTCGCATTAATGGAACATGGTTGGCATTTTTATCTGTAGTCCTCCACATCTTATATTATTTCCAAGTAATTACCTTTAGAATTAATTAAGCGTTCTTGTGTTATAAGCTTTCTACCTTATAAATCTGTCTTTCTTTTCTAGTGTTTAACACTATAGAGAAGAAATCTAGATCACTCATTTAGAAGAGTTATCTTAGAAAAGTTTGGTAATGATGATAAATTATTTTACAGATAATTTTTATTTTGTTTTGGAAAAACTATAACCGTTTCCTTATCACTGAGACACAATGACTTCATAAGAATAAACCTTTTCCTTTTTCCATTTATTTTGTCTAGCCTTTGATGGACCTTTTGAATCTGAAAACTTTGATCTTCTCTGAGTTCTAGAAAGTTACTTTTCCTTCTATTAGATCCATTGTCTTCATCACAAATACAAATTACTTTATGAACTTGTTTAAAAGTGTTTTTTTTTAATAAATTCTCTTGTCACTAACTTCTTTGATTTATTCTATTTCCCATGCTCTTTTGCAAAAGCTCCTGAGGTTTTCTCTTCGAATGAATACTTTTTTGTGTGCTGGTGCTTGTTCTATACTTTATTGCTTTTAATAGACATTTTTATTTTGCAACTACATTTTACTTTTTTCTATATTGTCTTCTTTATTTTGTCCATTTCTCCCTTTCTTTGTCAAAGTCTGTTATTGTATTATTATTTTTTTGGTGTGTATGAATTTGGAGATTTTAAAGAAATTATATTAAACACAAATCAGGTGATCCATAAAATGTACTCTTTTCCTAGAGTAAATCATTTTTAAAATATATAGTTTCTTTTAATTTTGGAAAATCTGACCTTTTTCTTTTGTGTAATTTAATTTTTTTGTGGCTTCTTTCTTAATCTTCCTCTAATGAAGAAATGTTTACCCAGGTCTGGAGTTTTCCAAAACATCAGCCGAATGGATAATTCTTGGATTCTCTTAGAGTCCGCCCAATGCCTAGAATTCTCCCCCATCAGAAGATGAGGCCCAGCAGAGACCTGCACTGCTTTTTTAGCAGAGGATGAATGAAAACTCGAGTTCTCTGCTCTGTTATTCTTGTTTCTGTTTCTTCTTGTCTGATTCTAGCCTAATCCTGTTTTACTGACTTTGTTCATTGTTGGGGGAACTTTTCCAAAATGAAGAAAATAAAAAGGCTTTGGGGTGGATGAGATGGTTGTGGAAGCATTTAGCCTAAACTGGCTTAGGTTACAGTACTGGGGAGGGGCAGGTTTTCCATTTTCTCAGTGTTAAATTACTGAGCTAGGCAATAGACAGAAAGAGAGAAAAATAAATCACATTCTTATTGATATATTTTTGACTAGGAAAATATTTCTGTGGCAGTGGCAGGTTCAGATTTGATCTTTGCCTCATATATCTTATTGATTGTAGAATTCTTCCAAGAGTCTCACAAAAACACTGATTTTTATAAAATCCCTTAAATTATATAGCTTTGATTTTTTTAATGTCTTTCTTTAAATCCAGGAGGGTTTTTTGTTGCTGTTGTTTATTTTATTTTATTTATTTTTTGTTTTTTAGCTGGTGATTAAACCCAGGGCTTTACACTGAAGTATACCCTCCACCCTTTTTATTTGTTATTTTGAGACAGGGTCTCATTACGTTGACCAGGTGGTCTGTGAACATGTGATCTTTCTGCCTCAGCTTCCCAAGTAGCTGGAAGTATAGGTGTATGCCACCATACCCAACCAGACTAACAGTATTGAATAGCCCAGTCTTAGAATTCTTATCACATCATTTCCACACCTTTGGAAACAGTTTAATTCAGATTCTGTTGCTGACCAACCCAGGAGTTGTTCCCAGGCTTTATTCAGCCCCTGGTCCTTTTCCAGCATCTGTTTCTTCATCTCTTCAATAGCTGAAATTGACTTACATCTTGCTGGTGAGAGACTAAAGTCACATTAGGGGTTCTGGCCAAAACTTTCCTTTCTAATAAAAGGAAAGAAATATAGAGTGCAATTCCTGACCTCCTTCTCTCCGTGGTTGTATTGGATTTTAAAAATACTTAATATACTTTTCTTTAGCACAGTGTTGGATTCATGGCAAAATATAGCACACATTTTACAAAGAGGTCCGTATACCTGGAGTTCTCCAACTTTCTTGGCATACTGTTTCCTTTATTATTAAGGCATTAGTGAGTTGTTAAAATTTATGAGCCAATTTTGCTGTATTATTCTCTTTTTTCTGTATTATTCTTAATATGAAGTCCCTTGTTTGTAATAGAGTTGATTTTTGTGTTGTGTATTCTGTGGGTTTTGACAAATGAATAATGTTAGGTATCTAGCACTTCAGTACCACATGGGCTAGTTTCATTGCTTACAAGTCCCATGCCCTCCACCAATGTATGTCCTCTTTTTCCTTCCTCTTGCTTGACCTAATTGAGTTTTTCATTGCTTTTTAGCCTTTTTCAGAATATTGTATAATTAGAATCATGTAGTAGGTAGCCTATAGCAAGATGCACTTAAAGTTCCCCTATCTCTCTTTGCAGGTCAATAGCTCATTATTTTTATCAAGTGACATTCCAATGTCTGCACATAACAAATTTTGCCTATCTATTCACCAATTAAAGAACATCTGGACAGACCAAGAGC
>NW_004524829.1:607594-619357 GCF_000260255.1 Octodon degus | reverse complement strand
TACAAAGTGGAAGAAAAAGGAAGAACTAGGATCTGGATGATTCGTCTTAGCCGGGATACCAACCCTAGCATCCCTTGGTAGGCAAGCAATATGTGTATCCTTGAGCTAAATCATTGTTAGCCCAACTGTGTGCTAATTGCCACATTAATTGTCCTAGGTAATGAAAGGGCTAACCCATGCCATAATTTATCCAGTTAGAATATTTTTCCTATAGTATATTTTAGTTTATTGTTTATTTTTTAATTTTATGGAAAAAAGGGTAAAACAAAATTTCACAAAAAACCGCTAAGGGGAATAATAGTAGTTGATGCATTTTGTATTATTATCTTTAAAGGAGTTATTCAGAGTACAAGACGTGGTCATTAACATTTTCTACAGTTGATATCAGCACAAACCTTCCCTTCCAAAGAACTAAGAGACAATAATAGTATAACTGATAAGCTTATTAATCCTGTTTTCCTTCTGTCCTTTCCTCTTTTCCCATCCTAGTTTCACTTTCTCTTTAAACAATTTCTTCCCAACTCACAATATCTATTGTATATTTTAGACCTTATTTACTCTTTCAGTTTCTCACACCAGGGAGACAATACAATGTTTACACATGAGAGTCTGATTTATTTCACTTATGAGAATGGCCTCAATTTGCATCCACTTACATAAAAGTCTCAAGTTTATCCTTCTTTATGTCTGAGTAGTACTCCATTATATAAAAATACCATATCTTTTTTATCCATTCCTCAGTTGATGGGCATTTGGTTTGTGCCCAAGATTTAACTATTATAAACTGTGCTTCTGGATAATGAGGACATATATATTGCTATAGTATGATGTTTTTAATTCTTCTGAGAAAATACAGTGAATGGGAAGAGATGGACAAATAGGCCCTCTAATCCTACCTTTTTGAGGCATCTCTGCCCTGCTTTTCACAGTGGTTGCACCATCTATATTCCCACCAACAGTGGAGAAGAGTTCCTTTTCCCCAAAGCCCCTCCAGTATTTGTTATTGGTTGATTGATTGGTGAGAGCCCTTCTTTCTGGGGTGAGATGGCATCTCAGTGTTGTTTTAATTTGCAAACCTTGAATGACCAATGTTATTGAACATTTTTCATACATTTATTTGCCACTTTTTTTTCTTCAGTTTAACAAAGGAAGTAAAAGATCTATACATTGAAAATTACAGTACTCTTAAAAAGGGAGATTGAAGTGGACCTCAGAAAATGAAACGATAGCCCTTGCTCAAGGACAGAAAAAACCAACATAGTGAAAACGACCCTATTACCAAAACTGTTTTACAGTTTTAATGCAGTCCAAATCAAAATACCATTACCATATCTCACAGATCTAGAGAAAACATTCCTAAAATGCATTTGGAACCAGAAGAGACCTGAAATAATAAAAGAAATTCTGAGCAACAAAGACAAAGCAGAGAGCATCACAATCCCTGATTGAAGTTATGCTACAAAGTACTGTAACAAAAGCATCATTGTATTGGTAAGATAAAACAGAATTGAGGATCAGTGAAAAATTAGAAGATACAGACACAACTCCAAGCACACAAAACCACCTTATGTTTACAAAGTGGCCAAATATATTAAGTAGAATAATATAGCCTCTTTAATAAAAGGTGCTGGCAGGGCTGGCCAGATAACTCAGCTGATTAAAGTGCCTGTTTAGGCAGACAGAGGGACTGGGGTTTGATTCCTGGCATGTCATGCTGGTCCCGCCCCCAGGGCACACTGAGACTGTGATTGGGACTAGGCATGGTGGCATGCACCTGTAATCCCAGCTCTTGGGAGGCTGAAAACAGGTGAATCACTGTGAGTCTGATCTGTGTAGTGAAACCCCATAGATCCTCTACTAAATACTACCAAAAAAAATAGTGCTGGAAAAACTGGCTTTCCATATGCTGAAGACTAAAACTAGACCCACTACACTAAAGTCAAAATGGGTCAGAGATCTCAATGTTAAAACAGAAACACTAAGTTTACTAGAGGAGAAAGTAGGGTAGAAATCTTGAAGACATGGGCATAGGCAGAGAGTTCATTAGCAAAACTCAGACTTCTCAGGAAATACATCAAAGAAGCAACAATGGGAATCTCATCTTATTTAAAAGAAACAAAAAGCAGAAAAATCCTTTTCACATCAAAAAAAAAAAAAATCACCAGCAGAGTGAAAAGACAACTACAGAGTGGCAAAATTTTTAGGTCATTGTCCCTAAGACAAAGGACTTATATCTAGAACATATAAAGAATGGAAAGAATTCAGATCCCTTAAATTGAAAGATTCAATCCCAAGATGGGCATCTGAGATGAATACATACTTCTCAGGGGATGAAACACAAATGGCAAATAGTTTATTATTTTTGATAGAAAAAGACCAGTGTGAGTTTAAATAAAACATTTGCTGATGTTTCTATGAAGCATGAGTCATATTTCATATTTTACTCTCACATTTTTTCAACGATTGAGCACATTAGTAAGGATGGAACACAAGACATTTTTACAGAGCTACATCCTCAAACTTACTTTCTTTCTTTCTTTCTTTCTTTCTTTCTTTCTTTCTTTCTTTCTTTCTTTCTTTCTTTCTTTCTTTCTTTTCTTCTGTTTTTCCCACAGAGTTCATTAAGTAGTTAAGTTGTCCAGTTGTCCAGACTGGACTCAAACTCAGTACTCCTGACTCAGCCTTTTAGAATGGTGGATAACATGAGGGCCCCACCACACCTGGTTTTACTTTGAATTTTCATAGGTACTAACTTGAGCACAGTAACTATTAAATTGCAGTGACTATAAAAGAGATTCACATTCCAATGCTCACATTAGTTCTCAGGAATGTTGGTTTTTAATGTGGTTGGATGCCTTTGCTTTTCTTCCTTTTAAGGTCAGACTCTTTATCCTATGCCTCTTGAAGAGAGGGTGATTATCTCACTCATCTTCACAAGTAGAGGCTGCTAAGCAACCAGTACATCCCTCTGGAAATATTGGGACACACTGAATTAATAAAAGTAGTCATTCAGAAAGTTAGCAGAGAGAACCTTGGTGATTAAGGAAGAAAATCGGAGTTGTGGCTGCTGTTTGAGCAGCAATCCGATCCTAAAAGCATCAACATTCTGAAAACTTTTATCTCAACACTAATCTCCACTCCAAACAGACTAAGTCTATTAAGACCTTGGCTTTGTTTGTCATTCTGCACTGCAGCCAACCCTCGTCTATTTCCAGAGCTGGAGCATCTTGTCTGCCCCAACACAGATTCCTCCAGACCTCTGCCTCGTTGGTTACTGCTGGATCATCATACATCAAGCCATCCTCTCTTCCACCTTCCAGACTTTCTGACCCTGAAAAGTGTACTGTGCTCCTTAAATCTTCTCTTCCTAAGCTACATGCCCTCGATTGCTCTTTTAAAGACATTTCCAGATCCTCACTGTCTGTATCTCTCTATATGGGATGCAAGCTTCATTGTCAATATCCCCATTCTGTTTGACCTGATCTTGTAGTGTCTTCACAGAGCTCTCCCAGAAGCACACCCTGGGACAAGAACTGAAACGGAGACGGATGTTTGGGAGGAGGTGGTCTTGGTTAGCGCAAGCAGAGGTACATGTCAGGTAGCAAGGCCGAGAAGCCCATATAAGCTATGTCCACAAGCTGCTGTGAGCAAGTGGAGTCACTCAGCTGGACACCACATAGAATGTACTTTTAGAGTTGTTCCATTTGTCAATGAAGAAGCCAGTATCTCTGACCATTCCCCATCATTAGTGTTCTATGTGACCTGAAAAACACAACTTACCACATAAAACTATGTTTTTGCTAATGCAGATGGTCTCTACCTTATGCCGATTTGGCTTTGTGTTGATGTGGAAATAGTAAACATTTAACAAAAACTGCACTTCCAATTTGACTTTTGATCATTTCTCAGGCTACCACTACATGTTACAATATTCTCTTTCAATGACAGGCAGCAGCAGAGTGGAAACTCCCAGTCTTCCAGGGAATCACAAGAGGGAAACAACCAATGCTCTATAGTGTTCTGCCTTGCAAGCTAGGATGTTCAGTAAGTTAGGGATATTAATACATTTTGATATGATATGTTCAATGTAATGTAGATTTGATGGGATATGATGCCACTGTAAGTAGAGGAGCACTTATAGAGTCTATGATTATTTACTTTGTTTTGTAAGTGGCTGAATCACATCCTTAACTCCTTTAAAATCAATCAAAAGCCATAGGTTTGCTTACTGATAGCAGAAATCTCTCCCAACCTGTATGTAGGCAATTTATTTACTGCCTGATGCACTGTGGGTATCTGAAAGCAGAACCCTGCGTGCATTACGGATCCTATTTTGTTTGGCTTACATGTAGAACTCCAGCTTGTAAAGATCCACTTTTCTCCCTGGAAGTGCTGTGCTCCTAGACTTTCAGTTTATTCCTTTTCCTTTGGCAGAAGGCAGACATTCCTGTCCTAACAGTTTCCCGCCCACCTTGTTGACCTTGTCAGCTCTCAGGCCTCACCCCTATCGATGGTCAAATAGTTAGTAAGGAATATTATTCCCTGGTAAAGCTTTGTATATTAAAAACCAAGTTACACAGCTGTCATAAATGAAACTTGGGGGAAATAAACAGTTACTTTGCCATCTAGTGAAAGAGCTTAAGTAAACTGAATTTGCTCTATAAATGCTTACGTCTAAATCTAGATTACCCGTGAAAAGTAACTGAATTGATTTATATTATGAGGATGCACATTTAATTACATTGCAGTAAGGTGTGTGCTTTGAAATTGTAGCTTCATTTTTTTCCTGTGATATAGCTAGTTTTTTCCAGCATCCCCTCACCATGCTGAGAAGAGGGTATGAGCACTAGATTTGCCAGTGTTAGACATGGTAGTTTCTTATAATGTCAGTAGGTGTTCTGATAACTTGACTAGAGAAATTTGGTCTTTTAGAGCTCATCTTTCTGCCCAGATTTCTTTCCTTTTATTTTTCTGTGTATATGGTTGTGAGGAACTGGGGGCCTAATAGGTTTGTATGTATTTGTCCCCCCAAAGCCTCATGCAGTCACTGAGGTGCAGTTCAACAGTTTGTGATTAATACATGATCCAAGGCTGGGATTATGGGTCTGAGCACTGCTGGGATTATGGGTGTTGAGTGCTACACCCTGCATGGGGTGGATAGACTGGATGTAACATAAGAGAGACAGACAGGTGGACTTCCACTCTGTTGCCATTGCTACTTCTACTTCTCCATTTTACTCTTGCTCTTTGCAGCTGCCATGAAAGGTCGCGTTCTGCCACGTGCCACTCTACCTCAGAGCCAGATGAAACCTGCAATACCTGTGAGCTAAATAAACCTTTCTTTCCTTCATTTTGAGTGTCGTATATTTGCCCCAGCAATGAGAGGAAAAATAACTGAGACAGGCACACAATGGAGGGAGTGCAACCCTCTCTTAGATATCAGTATTACTGATGTACTTGATACTACCTCTAGGATGTTTAGTTTGGGCCACTCTGTCTACAAACACAGCATACACTGTAGCCTCTTTATCTTGATCCTAGGCTACCATCTTTTCCCCATCTCCATCCCCCTAGTGGGGCACATGGAGCCTCAGACTACTCTTCACACAGCTATAGAGTTTCAAAAGTTTATACTGCAAACAAGCATTAGGTTGACCTATCTTCTGGCAAGACTTCCTTAATACTCTGTGCCCAGGTGGATATCCAGACTCACATTTTTTACTGTAGCATCTCTAGGTTGTGACTTGAAACTCTTGCAATTCTTGGATTTGCCCTCACCTGTCTGGATGTTTCTCATTTAATTTGTTTGACATTTTGTTGTAAGGAAAGAAGAGCAAGCACATACACACCAGTCCTCTTCCTCAGCAGATGAGATAGTTCATGCTCACCAAGTATCTCATCCCACTCCCCTGCAGTGACCCTGTGACCTTGGGCCAGGTGCCACCATAGGGTGATTTGGCTAAGAGCCACTGTCTCTCTTCTGCCTCTCTTCTCCTGCTATGACAAGTCACAGAACTAATGAGAAAGCTCCAATTTGGAGGGGAAGATTTCTGTCCCACACCACGTGCTAGAAGAACAAGCAGCAAGCATTTGCTGCAATAAGCCCTGAGCTGCCAGAGAGTTTGTTATTGTTTGCATCCAGTTAGTCACCTTACGTGAAACACACTGCCCTGTCAGCAAAAGCAGGAAGGGGTAGATTTGCTTCTCTTCCTATCTGGAAAGGCCATTTCCTACTTTGAAGCCTTCTTCTTGAGGAACGAGATGCATTAATTAAGCTTCATGGATGAGTCTTCATGATGTAAAACTAAGCCTCACTTGGCCAGCTTGGTTGGATTTTAAACTTGGATTTATTGCCATAGTATGTGTTTTCATATGTAATTCTGTTTGTTTTGCTGCATAGGTAGGTGTGTATACAGCTTCCTGATCAGACACAAAGAGCTGGACTGGCCAAATAGCTCAGTGGATTAAGGTACCTGCAAGCAGGTACAGGGGCCAGGGGTTCAATCCCCTGGCCTGCTGTGATGGCCCCACCCTAGGGGTGTGCTGAGATGGCAATTGAGACTGGGCGTGTTGGTGCATACCTGTAATCCCAGCTCTTGGGAGGCTGTAAACAGGTGGATCACTATGAGCCCAATCTAGTAGTGAGACCCTGAACACCCTGTTGACCCATCCCTAAAATACAAAAATTAATTAATTAAATTAAAATTTAAAAAACAACACAAAGTGCTACTCTAAATCTAAATACTTGAAGTCTGTGCCAATATCATCAGTGAGCTAAAAAGTTTTCACAGCGAGCATAAAACCCTGAGTGGCATGCGTTATGGATTGAACTGTGTCTCCCTCAACCCCAAGTTGTTGAAGTTCTAGTCTCAGAACTGTGCATATGGGCGTTGGAGATAGCTGAGTCATCAAGATGAGTCTGTAAGAGTGGCCCTTAATTTGATATGAATGTGACCTTTTACAGGGAAGAAATTTGGACACAGAGACAGACAAAAACAGATGAACGATGATATGTGGATAAAGGAAGAACACCATGTGAAGCTGGAGGACTGGACTGAGGCACTCACAGCCAGGGGACATTGGTGGCTACGGCAAGGTAGCAGATAATCCTGCAATGGATTCTCCCTTGGTGTCTTCAGAAGGAACTATCCCGCTTGCACCTTGACTTTAGACCTCCATTCCCCAGATCTATGAGGCAGCACATTTCTGTTGTTTTGGATGCTTGTTTTCAGCACTTCTCAAAAGAGAAATCTTAGCAGACTAATGTGGAGTGACGCACACTAATTTCAGGGTGGTAGTTACGCAGGGAGGCAAGGTGAAGGGATGGATGGGAAGGACAGGCTTCAGTGCTGTCTGTAACATTTCCTCTCTTAAGCAAGGGATCTGTACAAATATGGTAGAGTGCTAAGTGTGTTAGCTCTGAGTGGTCATGTACCCAGTGTCACCCTTTAAAGTGCATTTTTCTTTCTGTGTGGACTGCAGCCAAAGTCCAGGACTATCAGGATATAAATTGCCTGCCTATGATTTCTCATCCTGCACAGCAGCTTAGCTTAGCTGCGTAGTTCAATTTGCATTCTAGGACCCTGGCTCTTACGCATTTCTATTTTCTGGACATTCTGCATACTAGGTTGTTCATAACTGAAAACTCATAATGTTCACTACAATTCATAATTTAGTATTTTACAAATAAATACAACTGTACCTTTTTTTCCTTTTTTTTCATGTTTAGGGCAGGGTCTACAGGGTCTCACTGGACAGATTGGGCTTGTAGTGATCCTCCTGTTTACAGCCTCCCAAGTGCTGGGATTATGGTCACGCTCCACCATGCCCAGCTTCAATCACCACCTCAACACACTCTGGAGGCGGGGCTGGCACAGCAGTCCAGGGGATCGAACTCCTAGCCCCTGTGTCATCCTAAGCAGATGCTTTAATCCGCTGAGCTATTTGGCCAGCCCTGCAACTTCACCTTTCAACAGCAAAGCCAACAACAATAGCAGCAGTAGGAGCAGTTTCTAAGGCTATGAGGGAGGGTAGAAGCTACAGCAAGGGCGATTTTGTCTCCATGACACTGGACAACGTTAGATAGTGGTGGTGCCCATGTGGGTACCTATAAAGCCTGTAGGTAGAGCGAAGCCTGCCTAATTGACCAAGAATTGGTAAAAAGAAAAAGTGGGAATCCAGAGCTAGTCACTAGCAACAGCATCATTTAATTGAGAACTCATAATCATGCAATCATCTTTGAATTTAAAACATAACTCTGAGACTGCCAAAACTTAGACTTCATACTTGTTAGAAGTTTAATTTTAAAAATATACCATGAGTCTGACAAAGTATGTGCTTTGTAAATGCTTTGACCCTTGACAAGAAACATGTGGCCCTCAGTTTCCCTATCTGTATATTGAGGATTATAGCAGGCCTAGTTCATAGGATTCCTGGTAAGAGTGAATGAATTCATTGTCCTCATAATGTGTACCACAGAACTATAGAAACATTTGCAATTATTCTTTTTTTTAAATGTGTGTATATGATAGAGGGTCTCACTATACAGCTCAGACTCACAGTGATCCTCCTGTTTTCAGCCTCTGCAGCACTGGGATTACAGACGTGCACCCTCATGCCGAGTCTCTGTCACAGGCTCAGCAAGCCCCCAGGGAGTGGGGCTGTCATGGAATGTGGTACAGGGGATCAAACTCTGGTCCCTGCTCTCAGGCGCTTAGTCCACTGAGCTAGCTCACTGGCCCTTCCAGTTATTTTCAATTTAAGAAATGTATTGACGCTCTCAAGATCCACTCCTTTTCTTAATCTCAATTGCAACAGCAACATGTTATATATGGAAATTATTAAAATCACATATTATTTTTGTTTTTGAAACAACCTCTCACTATGTATCTCAGGCTGGTCTTGATCTCCTTGCTGAGCCCAGGTTGACTTCCAATTTCACAGTGATCCTCCTACCTCCATTTCTGGAGTACTGGATTGTAGTCATGAGTGAGTCACTCTTTTGGCTTCTTTGTTTTCCTGAAGAAAAGACTTAATTCAGGCAGCTTCTGATACTACAAATAACAGGTAGAAGAGTTGGGATGAAGCCTCAGGTTACTGTCCCTCCCTGCAGAGGATTCACATACAGTGGACAAGAAGGGAAATGTCAACATTCTGGGAGATTTTTTTTTTCCATGGCCCTGTTGTAACAGAGTTTCAGAGAAGAATTACTTTTGCAAGTTTACAAATGATTCCCACTCTTTTCCAATTGGTCCCCAACTGCATTGTATTCCAAAGCTCTCTGTCAAATGTTTAATGTAATGTCAGGAAATGCATTCGGTGAGAGTCTTGCAGCAGTTCCTTCCCTAACACTTCCACAGAACTCCAGGGGAGAGAACCACCCTCAGTTGCACGTAAACTTTGATTTTTCTTAAGGCCTCAAGCCTTAGAGAGCTGCACACATTCTACATCTTTGCCTTGCTTTCTTCACTGGAAAATGGTCCCACAGACAAGCTCCACTCCTGCCTCCTGGGCAGGGAGCTTCTGGCCTTTTGGAGCAGAGGCACAAGCTGTGAGTACCTGCAGACCAACTGTCTCCAAACCAAGTATCTTTAACAAATGTACAGATGTTCAGATAATAAGGAAGAAAACCCCACTTCACCAGGCAGACTTGAAGTCCACAGAAATAATAGTAAAGCTGCTAAATCAATTTGCATTGCATACCCAATAATTTCAGACTCCCTTCTTAAAACCTCTGCCCTAAATTAGAGAGTTCAGCACAGGCATTTCCTAAGATATACCACATTTTAAATACATTACTTCTTTCTTTTTCTGTTAATAAGCAATACCTTCCACTGCTTCGAAACAGTGGAAACACAGATAGCAGATTGTCTGTTCGGTAACTACTCTTGTACCTGGTTTTCCTCGCTAAGAGAGAAAGGCCTGAGGACAATGGCTCTGTCTCTCTTGTGAACACATTGTCGTGGGCCTGGGGGCAGGGCCCTGATGGAGCTACAACCTCCAATGTCAGAAGTCACATTTTCAGAACATACCTTGTGGAGTTTCACAGAGGAATGTGGCTCAGGGTGCCCTTTGGTTCCCAGCATGAGCTCACGGTCCTGGAGAGCAGTAAATTATTTTGTGCTGCCGAGGACTTGTATGAGTTTGGAATGGTAGGCTCATAAAGTCATGATTTATAATTAAATTAGACCTGAGGAAAATGTCCCAAGTCATATCTATTTGGCATTCTCTGGCCTTTCTGAAAGACCCACAAACAGGCTGAATGGAAATTTCACTTAAGAAATTATTGTCATAAAACTTTATGGGACCATCTCACTGGTTAGGGGACTGTTAAACATCCCTGCAGGGGGAAAAACAAACACAATTAGACACAGACTAGCTACCCTGCTTGGGGGTGAAAACCAAAGTCACATTGGAAATGCCACATCCACAGAAGCATAGCATCCCTTTGGTCTGAGCTGGATTTTCTGATGTAAAATTATACTTAAAAATCTGCATGTTCTAACTTTTGGGTTTTTTTTTTCCTTTCTTTTATGTCCTCTGTTTTTAAGAGAATGTTTTGTTTCATTCTTTCTTTCAAACTTGTTTTTAATTTTAACCAAGTACACATGAAATGTACCATCATAACTGTTTTCCAGTCTACAGTTCATTATTACTACTTGGTACACTGACAGATTTGCGCAACCACCGCCACTCTGCCTCCTTAAACTCTTTTCATCTTGCAAAACTGAAACTGTGGCCCTTGAAGCAAAAACTTCCCATTGGTCTCTCAAGCCCCTACCAGCCACAGTTGAACTTTCTGTGTCTAAAACTGACTATTCCAGGTACCGCATATAAGTGGAATTCTGCAATATAATACACACAATCGGATATGTCTTTTCTTCCTAGTTTATTTTACTAGATATGCTATTCTCAAGGTTATACCATTTTGTAGACCATGTCAGAATGTTTTCTCTTTTTAAGGTTGCCCATTACACAGATATACCACATTTTAAATACATTACTTCTTTCTTTTTCTGTTAATAAGCAATACCTTAAGCTGTGGGGAGTTCGGGACAGAACTGCAACAGTTGTGTATTTTTCCTGTTGTAGGAGTTTGCTGCCATTTCTGGTGAGCCCAGGTTTGAAAGACCTGAGGATTTTCAGGATTGCTCCTTTTGGATACCATTTAACCTAGCATTCCAGAAGGCAGGAGCATCTGAGGAGAGCATGAGAACAGTATTCTTAGAACAAAGCTCTAAGTTTTAGGCTGCATTTAATTTTCCAGACTGAGAACTGTCATGATGCAGCCAACAAAGGCTCCACAATTGGGCTTCCAGGGCAAATGCACCGACTTTCTAACCATCTTCATTAGAACTCACCCTTCTATTGTAGCCAGTGTGTCCTTCCCCCTCACACAGACCTTGGCTTGGGCTGACTTGTATCCTCTTTCTCTCTAAAGACCAAAGTCTCGCCCTGACTGCAGGCGGCCAGTCCCGGTGACAGTCTCCCTTTTCACCAAATGCTCTATAAGTGCTAATAATAACAAGCGGTTATACAGAGCAATGCTCTTCCAGCATTCAAAAATTCCGCTAGGTATTTCAGTTATATTATATCATGTGATTTAATGGTAGCAATCATGCTATATGGACACAAACCTGAGAATCTCTAACTCCCTATGACTTGCCCAGCATGACAGAGCCAGGTAGCGGTGGGGCAGGGACTCATTTGCAGGCTGTGCGACATCATGGTAATACTTTTTCATTTGAGACACTTATTATGCTT
>NW_004524829.1:604667-606614 GCF_000260255.1 Octodon degus | reverse complement strand
TCTCTCTCTCTCTCTCTCTCTCTCTCTCTCTCTCTCTCTCTCTCTCTCTCTCTCTCTGTTTGTCTCCTTCTGACTGGAGCCGAGGTATAGAAGCAGCCATGAGATAGGGATCTCACAATGTGTGCCACGTGTGTGGACAGGAGCCCAGTCATAGCTAAGAGAGTGACAAAGAAGCATTCCAGGGAAAGCAACCAGAAAGCTGGAGAAGAATCAGGTTTGTTCCTGAGCGGTGACTGAGTTGTGACTAGGTAAGCGCATGGCAAGAATAAATGCCAATGGACTAGGGAAGGCCTTGAGAGTGGGGTCCAAAGAATTGGCCTCCACTGAGTTTAAGCCTAAAGAGTTATGCACAAAGATGAAAAGAGAATTAAAACAAAGGAGAGACATAGCAAAGGGTGGTACTAAATCTCAATGTCTGTTTCTATACCTGTTAAAATAAAAAAATCCAATCCAAAGCTGTTAGGTAGGTACCTGCTCTTAAATTCTTCCTCCATAAAAGTGACCAAGTCCTCTCCACCTACAGTGCTTAAGACTGGGTGGATATGGCTCATCCTCTCTCCACCATGCTTCTTGCCTGCTAGTCTTTTTTTCTTTCTTCCTTCTTTTGCCATTCATTACTAAAACTGGACCTTGGTTTCTGAAGTGCTCAGGATAGCGCCTCAGGCACAGGAAGCACTTCACAACTGCTTCATGAACTGAAGTTTTCATTTGCTCTCCTCCACCTTCCTTCAAAACACCTTTCTCAGGACTAGGGAGATAGCTCAGTGGAATAAGTGTTTGCCTTGCAAGCACAGGATCCTGAGTTTAATTCCCTGGTACCACCAAAAAAAAATTAAAAAAACAAGAAAGGAAAGAAAATACCCTTCTCCTCCCCTATAACTGCCATCTGGGGTCCCCACACGTGTGTGTCTCATCTCATCTGGTCTACCTGAGACACCCCTGCCAAGGACCAGCCCTAGTGCCCTGCACTGCCCCATATCCATTCCAATAAGATGAAAGAAACTATCATGAACCAGGGAAAACTCACCAAACTCCAGTGCACACTGGTGGGAAAGGAACTGCTTGCAGACAGAAGGAGGTGGTTCATAGAATAGTCACAGCAAAATTTCAGTTCTCAATAAAGAAGTTAGGGGTAAACAATATCTCTGGTATTGAAGAGGTGAATATGTTTACAAACCAGGGAACAGTTATCCACTTCAACAACCCAAAGGTTCAGGCATCTCTGGCAGCAGACACTTTCACTATTACAGGCCATGCTGAGAAGAAACAACTGGCAGAAATGCTACCCAGCAGCGTCTTGAACCAGCTTGGTGCAGGCAGTCTGACTAGCTTAAGGAGGCTGGCCGAAGCTCTGCCCAAACAATCTGTGGATGGAAAAGCACTGCTTGCTGCTGGAGAACAGGGTGATGATGAGGTTCCTGATCTCGTGGAGAATTTTGATGAAGCTGCTAAGAATGAGGCAAACTGAACTAAGCTTTTGAAAAAGATCAAATTTGGGATAAATTATTGCAAGCTGCTATTTTATGACTGCTTTTTAAAATAGTGGTTCTGATAAAATGGATGACTGATATAATCTAGATCTCTAATATTTTTTGAGCCTGAGCTCCTTGGATACTGCATCTCTTTTCGGTTTTTGTTTACATACAATTCATTCTTTGCAGCCAATTAAGCTTGAGAAGCCTGGGAATAAAGTTTGAAACAGATTAAAAAGCAAAACAAAACAAAGCACCCTTCTTTTCATTTTCAGTGATGCTCTTCTTTGTCTAGCTTTAAGTCTTTCTAAGGTACCAGGGACATTTATTCATCCAGTTACGGATTCTTCTCAGGGACAAAAATGTCTCTGATCTTTGCATTTGGCATTAAAGATGTTCAAGAAAACCACTGAAGCATCAGTCTTTCTGTAGGATTCAGTGTTCATAAAGCATTATCCAGAGGCTCTGAGCTTTC
>NW_004524829.1:602222-604377 GCF_000260255.1 Octodon degus | reverse complement strand
GGTGGAGGTTCACATGCTTTGCGCTTAAGCTATTTATGCCAATCTTTCTTTATAGACACAGTTGGTTCCAGATACAAATGACCATCTACTGCCTCTGATCAGCATCTGAAACGAGGGAGGTCTTGTGAGACCGAGCCTTTAACCTGTGGGATCCGATGCTATCTCCAGCTAGATGCTATCAGATTAAACCCAGTAAAAGAGTGCCTCTCAGCTGGTGGTCACTAGATAAGCATTTGTTCATTGGGGGATAAACCCACACACACTGTGGTGACAAAGGTAACTGCTATGTGAGAGAAGAGTAGAAAAACACTTTGTTTTATTGTCATCATCATCATCATCTTCTTCTTCTTCTTCTTCATCATAAAACACTGGCATTTTGCTAAAGAATAGGTAGAAAAGCCCTCTTCCTCAATTAATCTGTGTTCTTTCAATTATTTAAGTATTAAGGACTGAAATACCTTCCAGGAACCTGAAGTTTTGCTTTCTGCAATTGTCATTTGTCTCAAGAATCCCTACCCACAGATCCAGAGATATGATCCTCTGGGGTAAAAGCAGACGCAGCCACAGGCAAAGAAGGCAGTGCAGTTTCTGAATGTTTACAGAAGTTAGTAAGAGGCATGGTCCTGGAAGCTGGAATTTTCTGCAGCAAACTGGAGTTTCATTTAAGAGCATGCTTCTTAATCCCCAAAAGACTTAGGATCTGGTAGACTTGGAGGATAGAGTTACTTCCATAAACCACAGCACATTATAATGTAAAAATCTTTTCCAAGCCCAAAGCAGATAAAGTGTGGTAGCCAGCGGTAGCACAAACACTGGAAAGGGTACAACTTATGGTTGGTACCGGTCACATAGGAGCCACATATAAACCTACCACTGAGTCCAACCTCAAAGAATCTCCAGATAATTAGGAAGTCATTTAAGCCTGCCTCTGCTATTGCAAATAGGGTTCAAGAAAGGGCTCCTTCCTCAGACTTATAAGGTAGAGTCTCAGAAGAGAAATGATGTGCTATGGCTTATGCAGGAAGAGGGTTCCCCAAGTCCCCTTTCTCTCTTCAGTCTCCCATGACCTCAAGTGATGCAACAAAGGGTGCAGTTTCCTTGTACGTTCAGGCCACTCAAGTGCAAGATGGGAGACCCAAAGAATTGGGAAAGGGGAAGGCACTTTAGCCATAGGTGTGGTGGGTGAGAGGAGTCTCAGCATGAGATTTTGAGACAGGTAGGACAGAGACAGACAGAGCCAGCACAGGACTGCCCCTTGTGCTAACACTATACTAGATCACTAGCAATGAGAAGAGCAGAAGGAGTAGGGGATTGGAAGAAAGTCCTTGGCAGGACCAGATGATCCAAAAGAGACTATATATAGGGGCCGGTGAGATAGCTCCATGGACTAAACGCCTGCTTAGGGAAGTGCAGGGACAGGGCTTTGATCCCCAGCACCACAATGCACCACTGCCCTGCCCCTAGGTGTGCTGGGCCGGCCACCTAGATCAGGTGTGGCGGCCCATGCCTGTAATCCCAGTGCTGGGGAGGCTGCAAACAGGAGGATCACTATGAATCTGAGCTGCATAGTGAGACCCTGTACCAAACACAAGACATACAGAGAGAGAGAGAGAGAGAGAGAGAGAGAGAGAGAGAGAGAGAGAGAGAGAGCTTATAATCCATAAGCAATAGAATTTATCTTGAATTAGAAGGTTTTAGTTTTCTTCCATCTTCAAAACTGGAGTTTGATAACTTTGGTATACTGACTTACAAAGAAATTAAAATTTTTTTTTTTCTGCTTAGTTTATGACTGCAGCATTCAGACCCTCCACACAAGGTAGTTAATTACTATATATTGTTAATCTGAATTAACTTTAACCTAAAGCCGCATTTGTACATGTTTTAATTTGGCTTAAACCTTTCTCTGTGCGTACTGATCTGTAATGCAACTTAACTTATAAATACCAGTATAATTTAACCTGGAAATATATCCTAGGAACAATTGGTGATTCCCAGACAGCTGTACAACTGAACATAGAACCAGTAAAGGTTAAAACATACTCACATTAGGCAACTGCCAATGACACCCAATCTGTTGTCTTTCTTTCCTTCTTTCTTTCTTTCTTTCTTTCTTTCTTTCTTTCTTTCTTTCTTTCTTTCTTTCTTTCTTTCTTTC
>NW_004524829.1:591716-602122 GCF_000260255.1 Octodon degus | reverse complement strand
TTCTTTCTTTCTTTCCTTCTTTCTTCTTTTTTTTCATAACCAGGACCCTTGCACTTGCTAGGGAAACACTTATTCTACTGAGTCATCTCCTCGGCCCCTAAATCAGACTGTTTCTGTGTGCCACATCCTGATCACTGGTTGAGGATGTAGCCAGCCCATGTGATAAGGCAGTTTTCTGACTCAGTTTCTGTTTGGACTCATGAAGTGATTCTTTGCTCAAATACTGCTAAATTCTGATTTTGTTTGTTTTTTCATATTTAGTACAGGATCTACAGGGTCTACAGGGTTTACAGTGTCTCACTCCATAGATCTGACTTGTAGTGATTCTCATGTTTTCAGCCTCCCAAGCACTGAGATTACAGGTGCGCGCCACCACTCCCAGTCTCAATCACTGTCTCAGTGCACCCCAGGGGGCAGAGCCAGCACAGCACACCAGGGATTGAACACAGTCCCTGCATCTTCTTAAGCAGGCACATTTGTCTGCTGAGCTATCTGGCTGGCCCAAATACTGCTAAATTCAGCTTGTCTGCAGTTTTTCTTTGAAAACAATGTCTTGTGAGATAGTGATAAGTAAATTCACCTCCTCACTGTTCCTTTGAGTCAATTGAAACCTGGGTTTCTAAATAATTAAGTCATAAACAGATCTTAATACTTGAAATTGCATGTGTATGTGATCTGTGCATTTATGTGTGTATGTTTGTCTGATATGAAATATGAAATGTGCATGTATGGTATATGTATGCATACAAAGTGTATGCGTATGATATGTGCATAATGTGTAAGTGGCTGCTTATGCAGAAAGCATGTGCTCACGTAGAAAATGTACTACTCAGATGTATGTGTTCATTGTGGTGTTTTAAGTTTCATGTCAAACAAATATTTTATGTATAACGAAATTTTTATCATCTCTGTCTCACCATCACTTGACAAAAATTATCAAAATTTGATTAATAATGTTGAGAAGTAGGTAAAAGTGCTGAGAAATAAAATTCCATTCCTAAACAACACTTTGAGTTCCTGAAAAATATTATTTTTTGAAACTAGAGACAGTGAAAGCTTTTTACTCCTGAGGCTATCCTTCAAGCCTTTAACTTGTTTCTCAGCCTGTAAGGTAAAGAGCCATAGTCTGACTGGCCTCTTCCAGGAGGGAAGGCTGAAGTTGGCGAAGTTTATGTGGGTCTAAGATCATGCAATAGGACAAATAAAGGTTGAGAAAGCCACATGGGTTGAGCATCTGCTATGGCTGAGAACCAAACTCTCAGCCGTATCTCTTGTCTCTTGTCTCTCCAAGAGACTCACCGTGCTGAAGGTCCGCTGCCAGTCGATGGGCCTGTGAAGCAAATGACTCGTGAGGGCTCTTCCTTTGTCAGGTCACTGCACTGCTGGTGGGAACATAATCTGATGACATTTTTGGGGGTGATGGAAGCAAGAGATGGGTCTACTAGAAGACGGCAAGCCACGGTGGAATGAGCTGGTTGCCGGTCCCAGTTCCTTTCTCTCTGTCTCTCTCTCCTCTTTGGCTTTCTGACCCCACGAGGTGAGTGGCTTTGGCGTGCCATGCCATTCTGCATGCTGTGCTGTCATGCTTCTGTCTTGTCTCTGGCCCGCAGCAATGGACCAAGCCAACTGGCAGCGGAACTCATGCCTCAAGATAAGCCTCCCCCTTTCTAAGTTATTTTCCTTAGGAACTGGGTCCAGTGATGGAAAGCTGAAAGCTCAAAGGGTGAAGTGGTCCCACACCCAAAACGTGTGTGTGTGTGTGTGTGTGTGTGTGTGTGTGTGTGTGTGTGTGTGTGTTTTAGTACAGGTTCTCACTATACAGATCAGACTGGTAGTGATCCTCCTGTTTTCAGCCTCCGAAGTGCTGGGATTACAGGCACATGCCACCAAGTCCAGTCTCAATTGCAGTCTCAGTGTGCCCCAGGGGAAGGGCTGGCACAGCATGCCAGGGATTGAATCCTAGTCCCTCTGTCTGCCTAAGCAGGTGCTTTAATCCACTGAGCTATCTGGCCAGCCCTCAAAACTTTTGCATGAGCTGCAAAATACTGCCACCACAAACAGACTTTCTTCCATGAACAAAATTTTTAAGAATATAGTGTATAATAATTGATTTATGGCTATGTGTATAAACTGTGTGTGAAACATACATGAATTTCATGCTTAGATTTAGATCCCTCACCCAAGGCATCTCATTGTATTAATGTAAGTATTCCCAAAGCCCTTCAAAATACAAAACCTGAAACTCTTTTTTGGTCCCAAGCCTTGCAGATAAATTCTAACCAACCTGTATTATATAACAAATAGCCTAAAGGAAAAAAATAGAACAATTTTGAAGGCAGTTTTCCAGTTTCTAGAGGGAGGGGAAGACAGATTACATATGATCAAAAAAGTAATCATAGTGAGATAGCTTTCTTCATGATAGCAGAGTGCACCTTCCCCTCTGCAGATCTGCATCATACAATTCAGGTGAATCACTTCCCTTCAGGATGAGGAAAGAGGACTTCACCTTGGGTTGTTGCTGTGGAGCACCCAGTGGAAGCCTGGCTGAAGTGCTTGGGGTTCTTTGTATCATGGCAATGGTGCGATTTGATGAAATTTCCATGCTGTGTAAATTTAAACAGAACTATGACCTATTTTTTTCCCTCTTACATTTTTTTCCTGGCCTGTTAACAAAGATTTAATGACCTACTAATGCTTGAGGCATTCTTGAAAAACCACCATCGGATTAGCACTTAGTTTTGTTTTGTTTTTCTAAAAATTAATCTCTTATTTTGGTTTGTTGCCTTTCTCCTCCACTAAGATGCATGGTTAGTTTTGCCTCCCCACTGGTTCAGGAATGCAGCCTCTGGGAGATAAGATTTGCTGGTGTGGGGACCCATTGGAAATGTAATTCACATGAAGGCTGTGTGTTTTGCACTTAGAGAAAAGGTTATTCCTCTAATGTCCCAATAATTGGCTTCTCCTCCCTGTCTGATGACTGTGTCTTTGTTCCAAATCAGATGTGGAGCAAGCTTCAGTGGGCCTGAGCCACAGCTCGCCAGGTTTTCCCTCCTGTGTGGTTAGATATTGAGAGAGGCCCCAGTAATAACACCCAGGAGAGGAAAACTTAGAGGGAGTCTGTGGTTCTGATTTGCTATTACAAATTATTCTTTAAACTAGTCATCAGCACTGGAACATTTTAATGGTTCCTAAATTGGGTAGAGGGTGAAGAAGCAAAATTTTTATCTGAATTTATATAGGAATATGTGCCACAAATTTTCAGGTTTTGTAATTCTGCAAAGACAGATACTGTAGTGTGGAAAGTCCTCCCCATTTTTTTTCTGAATGTACAAATTCTGTTCATCCTTGAACACTGAAAAGAGGTTTTTCCCGATAGCCCTCCCCATCAGAGGCTATCTCATCCCTTGGAATTTCCACAGTGGGTTGCTCTAGGCCTGTTTAGCATAAATGTCATAATGCATTCCTCCTTCCATCACTGTGTGCTCTGTAACAGCGCACATTTCTCAATAGCATTTTCATCTTTATAGGCCTCCCATGGCATTTGGTTGTAATGCTTGCTAATTGGCAGGTGGTGGGTTGTTTGTGGAGTGAACAGACTAATGAATCAATCATAACTCCTTCCCTCATCACATTCTTCTCTCAGTCAGAGTGAAGCAGCTGTGGATGGGTCCCCAGAGCTGGAAAGCACCCTAAAGAGAGTCAATGAATGAAGTATTTGGTACTTTACAAAAAGGTACTTTAAATTAGCTGAAGAGGAATACCTTCATTGCCACACAGTCTTTATTCTTAGAATGATTTTAGTTCTTAGGTTTCCTACTAGGGGAACTAACTTTTAAAATCAGGTTCAAAATTCAGGGTCTGGATTTGCATTACAGGTTTCTAAAGAACCCAAACTGCCTCTTTCAGCTTTGCTCCCACATGCACTTGGGCCCACCCCAGGCAACTGTGGGTCTTCTGTAGGCTTCATGTTCATTTCACTACATGTTTTACTCCATCTAATGCCAACATATCAAGCTGTAAAGTTTTTGCTTTTTAACCATTTGTACAAGTTTAGCCTATAAGATAAAAGGCAGGGAATTGAAAAATAGCACAGCATATTGGCTACTTCTATAGCTAGTTGCTTAGAGTTATGACAGAGACAGTAACAAAAAAAATAAACTAACAAAAATGTGGTTGATTCTGTGGCCTTGTGTAGACACAGTTTAGTAGAATTGTTCTAGTGAATAATAAATGTGGGGTAAAGGCCATACACCACTTACTGGTTTCCAAACTAATGTTTAAAGGGAAATGAATGGTTTATACCAGAATCCAAATCATATAGTTCTCAGCCAATAATGCCTATGAGTGTTGATCTTGGATTAAGGATGGGAGCATATTAACAAGATAGATGAAAGGTTGTCTCATCTCTGTGGGTTACTCAAATAGATTTACATAAAATTTCTTTTTTTGTGGAATAATAAGAGTAATGTTATATGTGGGTAGTGAGAAAGGCATTGTGTTTGGCATCTAGAGTCCTGGATGACTTTTCTGGCCCCAAATCCAAATAATTCACTCCTCTGAGAACTCTGGGTTTTGCTCATCTTCTTGTGGCAATGATTGAAGTTATAATGTAATTAGTTTGTATGCAGTGTTGTATTTCATTATTTCTTCCAACTCACAGTTATCCTTGACTTCCCAGTGCTCAGTAGAATGTGTAGTAGTGTGGATCTCCAATATATATTAGGGAATTCATTTATTATTAATTTCTGCATCTAGAATTTTAGATTTTCCATAACAGAAAAATTTAACATTTACTGAGTTTAAGTTATGGTACAGTTATTTTTCAGGGAGAAATTATAAGGTCATTTAGCCTAATTTTCCCCATAGTTGAGGTAGATAGCAATTCACTCTCTACACCCTACAGATGCAATAGAAAGCATCAGACAGTACATACTGTAGCTTTTCAATATGGACCATATTGCTTTGACCTATCAGTGCCCATTTGTTGTTGTTTCTTCAGCACCATAGATTCCAGTATATCTTTCTGTGGGTTCCACTCCTTCTTGACTATCCCTGAAAGTAATTTATCTTGCACACTGATTCTCCTCAATTTGTACTTTCCCAGTGTTTCATTTTAAAAATGCTTTTTATTTGTACCAGGGATTGACCTCAGAAGCTTGCACTTGCCAGGCAGGCACTTATGCCACTGAGCTATCTCCCTCGCCCTTGTCTTAAACATGCTTAGTGCGTTAGGCACTTAAAACATGCACACACATTTCTCCCAGATAGTTTTTGGGATCCCAGAATCCTATCCATCTCTGCTGAACTTCTTAAAAGAGAGGCCCATATTCATTGTCTGTTTCTTCACTTTTTATTCACTCCACTACTTTAAGTTTTCATTTTTCTCCTTGATGTTATTATGTCAAAACTTGATAAACCTATCAATTATTTGTTACTGAAACTAACAGAATTCTCATTGTTCCTGCTCATTCTACTTTGAGGACATGTCTTTCTGAACAGATCTTTAAAAATAAGAATTAAGGCTCAATACTCAGTCCAACAACCTTCTCATTCCATGCTTCCACCATGTTATATCATACAAACATTTTCTGTCATCTCTTAGGTATGACTTAGATTCATGCTCCCAGTCTAGATCCTTCATTCCTCTTGTCCTTTTTTTTTTTTTTCTTTCTGTATTTAGGAAAAAGAATGTACTCACAGTGATCCTCCTGTTTTCAGCCTCCCAAGTGCTGGGACTACAGGAGCATGCCACCATACCCAGTCTCAATTGCAGACTCAGTGCGCCCTGTGGGCGGGGCCAGTATGGCACGCCGGGAATCGAACCCCTGGCCACTGTGCTCTGCCTAAGCAGGTGCTTTCATCCAATGAGCTATCAGGCCGGCCCCCTCTTGTCCTTTTGACCATCTGAAACACTTCAAAGCAGATGTTCTATAACAACTCATTATATTTCTTCTTTCCACTAAGAATTTGATCCCTTCTATAATTTTTACTATAATGAAGGGCCATAAATTTATGAAATCTGCATTAACAGACTCCCATGTCAAGTCCTCATCAAATCCTATAGGTTTTCATCTCCATAATACATTTATTCTGCTAGGTGTCTCTACCACAATTAAAACAGTCGTGCTACTGTTTCCTATTTTATAGACTATTCACTAGCTTTTCAATGGTCACCCACATCTTCTCTTGCTTTCTTCCAATCCAGTTTCAAAACTTCAGCTGGACAGAACTCATCAATGATTCTCTCTGTTCAGAGTACTCAGCCTGCTTACAAATATATCAACAGCTTCTTGTTGCTCCTAAGAAGACTGACTGCTTACCAAGACCACACAGTCATGCAGAGTCCAGTGCCTGCTTATCTCTGCTTCATCTTCCCCTGTTCTCTTCATTATTTGACCTGCAGATATTTGCTTTTCTTATTTTCCAGCACATCTGAGTTTCTCCCTTCCATCATACTGCTTTGTGATCATGTCCTGGCAGTTGTCTAACAACTGGCTCTCAAAAAAAGAAATAAGGGTTGGGGAGATGGCTCAGTGGAATAAGAGCTCACCTGGCAAGCATAAGGGGCTGAGTTCAACCCCCAGTTCCATAAAAAAAAATGAGTCAAAAAAAGAAATGAAATTTCATCCTCCATAAAAAATCCTGATTTTGAAGCATTTGCTGTATTTTATTTTCTGTGTTGTAAATATTCTCAACATGACATCAATGGGCTTGTGAAAGTCTCAACATTCTACATTTGTGAACCTGCATAAACTGGATTTTTGCACACCACTGCAACTATTTCCTCTAACAGGAGTCTATTCCTTTTGCTTCTTTAACTTTTAATAGTTCAAATAAATCATTAATTCCTTACTAAAGTCTTCCTTCATTTACCTGGTAAAGTTAAATCCTCTTCTGAGATCTCAAAAATGTTTTCAGATCTCAAAAAAGGTCTCTTCCTGACACTTATCACAATGTACTTTTATCTTCATTTGACAGATTTAATCAATGTCTGTCTCCATTAGTAGACTTTTCAGCTTCAAAACAAAGAACACATCTGCCTCTGATCAACATGGAATCCAGGGCTCAGAACAGGATCTGGAATACAGTTAGCATTCAATACATATTTGTTGAATTAATGGTTGAAAAGGACTCTAAAAATAAATATCTTGGTTATCTGAATACACCTGCTAAGGTCACTGGTTTTCCTACAAAGATATTTAAATGTGCTGTTTTACAAATCTAAGCTCAGAATGCACCTCAAGAACCCAAGTATTGGGCCCAAGATACTGCTCAGTGGCATAAGCACCTGGCTGGCAAATGCAAGGTCCTGAGTTTGATTCCCATATATATATAGTCAATGGAAGGAGGAAAAGTAGTTAGGTTGAATCTGATTCTTTGAGTTTGATTCATAAGATATTTTATGATAACTATTTACTCAGGTAAATTGTAGTTCTTCCACTTTCCCTCCTTCCCTTCCTACTCCCTCAGATGGAAAACCCAGGTGAGGGATGGGGGAACGAGTGTAGTTTCCATGGCCTGAGGACAGTTGAGGCAATTCAGAATCCTCAGTTGTGCAGCAGCTGTCCTATCTCCAGACTGTCAAAGTGTGATTAGTGGGAGACCACAGAGTGTGCCAAGGTCTGCCGGTGCTATCCATGGTCTGATGCCTTTACTGGTTTTGGTCACTGCTACTAGCCCTTCTTGCTGGTCTTGGTTCAACATTTAATCTTACTTAAGTTGCAGGCACTTCAAAATCTGACCACAATTGAGCTCAGATGTTTCTTGCTCAAATGGTCTGCCCTTTGGCTTTTGGCCAGAGCATCATTAAGGCCTACTGCAGTAATCAGTTCTGACAACTGCCCAGCCATACTTCCAGCCAAGGAGGAGGCATGCTGGGATTTTGGAGTCTCTTCTTTGCATTGCAGAAACTCACAAGAAACATGAAGACTACTGAGGAATTGAGGCTCCTGTGATTTGGGGACTTGAGTCACACAAGGAGAAAGCTAGAGCCCTGTGACATGACCATTCTTACTTCATCTTCCTCAAAACAGAACTGCCAACATTTTTACCCTCCCTCTTCCTCTCAGTCAGAAATTTTCTTTAGATGAGACACTGCAATGAAATCTACCAGGATGGCGTCTTTATTTGAAAAATAGGAAATGGAAGAAAATCTGCAAAAATCCTCCATCTCAAAGCAACTGAATCTTTTAGCTAAAAATTTCCACTTTGATTATCAGACATGGAATAATAAATTGTTTTTTCCTTGCTATAAGGGCCTACATCCCTACTTTATTCCCCTAGCAAGTAACAAATGTCTTCAAAGAAATTAATATACAAAAAATGCAAAAGAGGTAAGAACAGGAATTGATTCGGTACGCATGATCTTCCTTGCCCTTTGGAAGTGCAGAAATGGAGGAAAATTTGCGTAATTGAAGCTTCTTATGTTTTTTCCAGGTCCTGTGTGACTCAGTTCAAGAAACAGAAAAGCCCTTTGTGATCTCACAGCTCCTTCTAAAAAATCTCCATCTTTCTAGTGCATTGCACAAGCCTTCCCTTGGCAAACTCTATTTTTTACCTTTCTTAATGCTGTTTTACTGTCCACACACTCTTCTGGCCCCCGTGGAGGGTAGGGTATGATCCAAAACTTCCTCAAGTCCTAGAAATCTCATTAAGCCATTTCAAGGCTTTTTCACCTCAAACCGGAATGACCTTCGCATCCACTGGGCACATTTTGAACTTTGACCTCCCTAACCCTTTCCCATGTATTTCCCCTCTCTTCTAATGTCTAAATCCACTTCTCATGCCAAGCTTACCAGGTCCTGAAGCTTCACTGAAGCTGTCCAGTCAAGAACAAATGAATCCACAGAGACGTGGCCAGCTTGAGCTCGTGCACATCACTTAACTCCTGTAGGTTGCCCTTTTAAAGACTGAGAGGGAGTGAGAAGCGGAACACGAGGAACACATAGCAATGTACAGCACATGTACTGCTACAAGTGGGAGATTTCTCACCTACATGTGGCAACAGGTTGACGCCAAGGCCTTGTCCCTTTGGGTGAGAATTCTGTGACACTCACATTCCTGCTTTACTTTGGTGTCTTAAGCTACTTGGCACATGTAAACAGGCAGTTTCTGGCCTTGGATCTAGGTGCTCCTTGTGCCATTTCTAATACTAAATTTTGATTCTTATATTGTTGATTAATGATTTATGAATTACTCTTTCCTCAGATACCCTATAATTGTCTTAAGAGCAAGGCTCATATCTGACCATAATAATGGTAGTTAACACTTTTGATCTTTTAACGATATTCCAGGCACTGCTATAAACACTTTGCATGTATTAACACATTTAATTGAACTTCCTTATCCCCTCAGCAGCTAGGAAAGTGGATTGCACATAGTTGTTGGCAATGTACTTTTGGATTCTCTCATGAACTATTTGGCAAGCAGTCAGACTGTACTCAGGTTCTACTTCCTCAAAACTATAATTTAATCAAAGGATTTTTATTTTATACTCTAAGAAATACTAAGACTTCTCTTCTGTTTATCTATTAGCTATCTGTCTATTCATCTATCATCTATGACTATCCTTTTTAGATATGATTTTTCTAAAATAAGATGCATGTCTCAGTTTTTTTAATTAGCATATATATATATATATATATATATATATATATATATGCAGTACTTCAATCAGAACAAAGAACATTTCTATCACTCCTGAAATCTTTCATGTCCCTTTCCAATGAATAGCTACTATCTTTCAATTTCTATCACTATAGCTTACTCTTACTTGTTCCAAGGGCAGGCCAGATAGGTCAGAGGATTAAAGTACCTGCTGAGGCAAACACAAGGGCTGGGATTTGATCCTTGCCCTGATGTGCCAGCCCCACCCCTGGTATGCACTGAGACAGTGAATGAGACTGGCTGTGGTGGCACACACCTGTAATCCTAGTGCTTGAGAGGCTGAAAAACATGAAAGATCACTACAAGTCTGATCTGTGTAATGAAACCCTGTAGACCCTGTACTAAATGCATTAAAAAATAATCTTACCTGTTCCAGACTTATTATACATAGACTCATATCCTATGTATTTATTTTGGTTGGGTTACTTGCTCAATATGATGTTTTTTGTGATTTATGCATATTTCAATGCCTATGAGTGTCTGGGTTTTTTAAATCATTTTATAGTATTCCCTTGTATAAACATACCACAGTCTTTTTATTCCTTCATTTGTTTTGTACATTTGAATTATTTCCAGTTTTGGATTACAATCAATAAAACTTCTTTGGGTATTTCCGCAAGTAAGTTTTTAGTAGATAATTTTCTTTTAATGTTTTTACCTGCTTAATTTAGTCAAACTAATTTCTCTTGTCATCTCCTCAGGATTAAATGAAAACTTGCATGCAAAAAAAAAAAAAAAAA
>NW_004524829.1:586266-591616 GCF_000260255.1 Octodon degus | reverse complement strand
AATTAGGGCGATTAAGGTGTTCTTTCACTTGCCTAAAAACAAAAATCAAAACACATCATTTCAAACCATTCTTTACTTGACTTCATTTAAACTGCACAGAACTTACACGTGAATTACCGGGATAATGTCTGGGGCCAAATTCAAAGGCATTCAACTGTGAATGAAACTCAGGTCACACAAACACATGCAAGACTGAAGAGCATGCAAAGCCAGTTATTTAAAGAACCTGTTTATAAGAAGGACTAATATCAGTCTCGTACTAGAAGCTCAGATACTTTTCTGGACTTAAAGTGAATCTTATGGGATAATGTTTTGATAAGTTGAATAGAAGAGAATTAGGACCATGTGGGACTATATTTTCCATGAAAGGGGCCTAAATGTTTAAATATAATGAAAAAAAGATGTTTGGGGCAAATGTGTTTAAAGCTTCCAGAGATCCACAACTTGCAACAGTTGCATAAACATGAAGGCCATTTCTGCTCGATTCACCCTCAAGGGCTAGGATGCCCTCTACCACCTGTCACTTGGTGCAGGGACACAATGAAAACACACTTTTTGTGTTGGCAAGAAAACTGAGCATGGCATATTTCATGCCATAGGTGACTTAACGCCATCTCCCTCTGTCGCTGCATCCATTTATGCTCTTGCCAAATGTCTAACAATTGCTGATATGCCCTTTGTTCCAAAAGGTTCTCTGAGACAAAAGGGAATGGAGGCAACCAAGCTTTCAAGCACGTTTGGGAAAACTCAGTTGGCAGGAATTATGGACCTTATCTCAACTGATTTCCTGTTCCTCTCTTACCTTGTTCTCCACAGTTATACTTACCAGAAAGCTACTCTAAACATACATGTTGGATAGGATAAGGAAAGTCTATGAAAGTGGAAAGACTTTTATTAATTAAAATAATTTGTTTTATTTGATTTAGGAATGATACGGGTTAAAAAAATTCTTTGTCTTCTCACAATTTACCATTTAAAAAAGGTGCTAGTGTGCCAGCCAGATAGCTCACCAAATTAAAGTGCCTTCTTAGGCAGACCCAGCACCCAGGGTTCAATCCCAGGCATGCCATGCCAGCCCCTGCCCTGGGGCGCAGAGATGGCAACAGAGATGGGGTACAGTGGTGTGCCCCTGTAATCCCAGTGTTTGGGAGTCAAATCTGTGTAGTGAGATCCTGTAGACCCTGTACTAAATACATAACATAAATTAATTAATTGAATAATTAATTTTTAAAAGGCACTAGTTCACAGGTTCATAAAAGCTTTACCTGAGCACAAAGGCACTTTTACATCTAGGATTACACCATTTTGTATCCACCCAAATGACCCAAATAGATGAGTGACAAATTTAGCTTTTCAGGAAATTTTATATGAACATTTTTATTTATTTCTACAAGTTTAAATTTTTCTGTGAAAATTTCACACAGCTGAGAACCTGCTTTCACTGAACATAATACATTTTGATGCTATAACCCTTTCAAAGTAGAATTTTTAATGAATATGCTCAATTTAATCACATGTATCCAGAATATTATCTTTAAACATCTATGGTCATTGGGTATTTAGGGTTGTTTTCTTTATTTTATCAATATAAATTGCTATCTTCAAGGTGTTGGTTTGCATTTTATATTAGAACCTTAACCTCCTCTCTCAGATAGACATAAGTAGTTAAAGTGTATGAGCAAACTACAAACTTGCCTTAAAATGCCTTCACCTAAACGTACACCAATGGAGGATGGTTCATGACTGTAATTTACACTTGCAGACAACAATTCTTAGTCTTGGTTAATCTGATGACTGGAAAATGATCTTACCTTGTGTCTATTTCTAGCTCTCTGATACAAATTATGCTGAATATCTTAATATGTTTATTAGCAATTTAATAGATGACATTAACATTTAGTAGGTTGCTCATTTTTTAACAAGTGTGTGCCAAGATCCTATTATGTTAATTAAGTGTAAACAACTCAAATATCCATTGAGGAATGAATGGATGACAAAACATGAGGTGTTCTGATGGTAGACTGTCATTCAGCTATAAAAATAAATGAAACACTGATCCATTCTGCAGTGTGGATGAACTCCTCCTCGGGAACTTAAAGATTTTTATTTTTAAATATTTTCTTTTACATTAGCATTGATCAATAGACATTAATTAATTGTGCATATTAGTGGGATTCTATGTAACACTTCAGCAATACATATAGCATGAACTAAAATAATTTTGTTTCCAGTTAGTCACACTTCCTATATACAATCTTCTCAACTTTTAGATCACTATTCTTCAGTCAGGTAATTTAAAGAAAATTTTTCCCACATATAATAGAGAACATGTGATATTTGCCTTTCTGTGCTTGGTTCAGTTTACTCCACAAATTGTCCACCACTTTCACCCCTTTTGCAAATGACAGGACTCCATTCTTCATAGCTAAGTAATATTTAATTGTGTATCTATGTCATCTTTTCTTTCTTCATTCATTTATCAATGGACTAGGTTGAAGGTATCTTAGTTATTATTAATAATAAAGAAATAAACATAGGCATGCACTTTGGCATGACAATTTCACTTCCTTTGGCTACATACTCAAAAGTGGGATTCTTGGCTCATATTTCAGTTTTCTGAGGACACCCCTACTTTTCTCCATAATGTCTGTGCATATTATATTACTACCAAGACTGCATATGATCCTTTCTCTGCCATGCATGAATCATGAAAACATTATTTTAAGTGACAGAAGGTAGTTGTCACAAAAGATTGCATATATCATTTATTCACATTGCATTAAATCTGTGGAATAGGAAGATGCATAGAAACAGAGAATAAATTAATACTTTCCAGGAGCTGAGAGAAAGGGGAAAGGGGCCACAGCTAGAGGTGATGGAGCTTCTTTATGGGGTAATGAAAATGTTCTGGAATCGGATGATGGTGATGGTTGCACAGACTTATAGATAATCAACCAAAGTTTACACTTTAGGTGTGACTTTTATGGTCAGTGAATTATATATAAGTTAAAAAATCTTTTAAGACCAACTAGTAGGGTTTTTAGAGGAATTCTAAGGACATGAACTAGAGCTTACAGATCATTGGGGAAGAGGAGCACCTATGTTCCCAGAGAATGTGCGGTGTGACAAGGCCTTGGATACCCTTTGAAAGCCAATCTTTTTAGACTATTGTGTGGCAGAAAAGTTAGAGATGGACATGTTCTTCATGGGTTATCTATAATCTCTGTGATGTAGATTTTAATTTTGTCTCCTTTCGCAAGCCAGACTTTTCAGTTTGTCTCTCTTGATGCAATCTATTTGGATCAAGACTTCCATTTCCTTATGGGCTACAAACTATATAAGAAATAGCTTTATTTCTGTACCTTACTTCACTAACATTTACGATGAGACTTTGTTGTGTTTTGTTTTCGAGGCAGGGTCTTACAATGTAGCACAGGTGGCCTCGAACTCACAGTGATCTTACTGCTTCTCAAAATCTGAGACTGCAAGTGTATTCCACCACTCCTGGTTACCATGAGATATTAAACTTGTCTCTCCCCTAAAGTGAACCCCTCAAGAGCATCTTAGTGCCCTCACATCAGCATCTTTGGCTGGTTAAGACTATGGTTCAAAAATATGTCTTAAAATTAATTCAAGAAATAAGTGCAGCAATTCCTCCATCTCTAAACTTGCTTTTTCAATTAAGAGTAAAATATTTTTGGCCAAGTTACCTATTTTATTTTGCTTTATTTTTTATAAACCCACTTTTTATGTATTTAGTGCAGGGTCTACAGGGTCCCACTACACTGATCGGATGCGTAGTGATTCTCTTGTTTTCAGCCTCCCAATCACTGGGATTATAGGTGCGCACCATCACACCCAGTCTCAGTCACCTGCTCAGTGCGCCCCGGGGGCAGGGCCAGCAAAGCAGATCGAATCTCCAACCTCTGCATCTGCTTAAACAGGTGCTTTAATCCACTGAACTATCTGGCCAGCCCTAGACCTATTGTTTGTAAATTCTGCCTTTATGTAATGATATTGAATTTGTTCCATGATCTATAAAATGGACCTAAGACTCAAGTAGTTCAACAACCTGCTGGAGTAGGACACTGTGGGACAGATGATCAGGAGACCTGGTTTAAGACCCTGCCCCTTTTCAATCCCTTAATTCTTCAGGAAGTTGCAAAATTCTATATAATTTACAACTTTTGGATTTTATTCTCACCTGAAAAATATATAATTTACCTGCACAATCTGTTTAATAAAATACATAGTAGAGATAAGTGACAAATGTGATGTTTTACAAAGCAGAATGCATTCTATGATTCTATAAAGCACATCATCATCATGTCATCATTCTTGTATTATTTAATTGCAAACATTTTATTTGTGCAAGAGAAATGGCAAATAATAAGATTAGGACACAAACCCATTTCTCCTTATTACTCAAATCCAGTATCAGGTAGGGTAATATTTGTCACGTTTTCAGTTATAACAGAAGAGGAATATCACACTAAACTCAATTGCTTAAAGTATACCAGAAAATATGTAGGATGTGGAGTGACTTTTATTTCTGGGTGGATCGATCATCTCTGGGCTGATTTATCTGAATGCAGCATGGCTGGACTTTGCTGCAACCTCTAGGCAGTGCATGTCTCATTATTTTGCAGAAGGTTTTCTGGAAATGAGCTTGAGTTATGGCTGGACCTGGCAGGCACTGTCATTTTCATTTGCTGTCAGTGAGTGCTGGAGAGTGAAAAGTCACTAGGGCACTATATTTTGTGTCATGAGAGATTGCCCTGTGATAAATGATTACTGTACAAGGATCGGGGACTAAACTAATCAGTCACTGGAGGATGATATTGACAAGCACCCATCACCCTGGCAGCAGGGAGGCAGGGAAGGAATTTATGCTTTACAGCTCTTTTTAAGAGCCAGCCATTACCTAGTGATGGAGGAGGAGGAGGCAGCAGCATTGTATCACCACCTCTGAACTTTTGTTGGGTCATGTGACATCATGGAATGCTTCCTAAGCTGTTTATGCAAAGGTGCCAGCGGTATTATATGGCTATGCTAAATATATTAGAAATAGAGCAGAGACCACTTAAACACCCTATCTGATTGTGAGAAGGATTTATCAGAAAACACAGAGTTTCTGGGGAACACTGTAAGAATCTACATTGAAAACTCTCTTCAGTTACTTTTTCAAGATCTAGGAAGACATTCTCAGTAAATAAGCACTGTCCACAAAAGATATGTGTCAAGGACAGCTGGCTTCAGCAGTATGACATCTATTCTTCTTCTTCTTCTTCTTCTTCTTCTTCTTCTTCTTCTTCTTCTTCTTCTTCTTCTTCTTCTTCTTCTTCTTCTT
>NW_004524829.1:572982-574691 GCF_000260255.1 Octodon degus | reverse complement strand
TTTTAAGCCTTTTTCCTAAAAGTAAAGAAAAACAAAAAGCATATATTTTGGTAGTTTCATTGTGTTACTTTCTTTTTAAAATTTAAGTTTTGCAATTCTGCAAAATGTTCAAAGCCAGATTAAATTTTTTCCTGTGAGAAAGTATTGTACATGATTCACAGGATTTCTTAGATTTTTTTCAATAAAATATGTGAAACTTCAAAAAAAAATGCCCTGCTTAATGGTCATGGATAGCCCAGACACCAATGTCCTTGGTTGTATTCATCTTGGTCTCTCCAAGCAGCAGCTCCTCTACACCCACAAAACTCATCCTTGTGTGTCAGCCTGGGAGTTTCTGCTTCTCTACAGCCTCCCAGATTTTAAGTTGAGCCCAGTCACTATGTACATTTTATTTTCACCTAGTTCCACTCAAGAGTACTTCGATCTCATCACCTAACTTGATTCATTGAACTTGTTTGCAAATCACACCTATTCTGAACCATAAGATTCTACTGGTTGTGGTTATCTCCACAGTTCCAGTGGTTTTCTCTGTGGGAATCTCTTAACTCATGAATTTGTAATGGGCAAGAATCTAGCATAAGGTAACAGATGAATTTTTATAAGTGTGAGGACTCAGTTGCTTAACTCAATAAATCATGAAATAACTGTGAATGCTTATAGTGGTTATAATCAGAACAACATACTCTACATGAATAGTTCTGCAAAGTGTCATGAAGTGATCAGAAATTGACATGAGTTTCTAAGTCAGGGAGTCCTGCTTTTATGTTTGATCAATTGAACATGAAGCTCCACATCCATGGATTCAACCAGCTTGGGATAAACATTCTTGAAAAAATATATTTGCACTGAAAACATATACATAATTTTGATGGCATTGTTCTCTATAAATAAAACATAACAAGTATTTCATGGTGTTTACTTTGTAATAGGCATTAAAAGTCATTGAGAAATGACTTCAAGTATACAGGAGGATATGAATAGGGCATACGCAAATACTGTACCATTTTATATAAAAGATTTGAGTATCTACTTATTGTGCTGTATGTGGGGGTACTGGAATAAACCTCCACAGATACTGAAGGATAGGTGTATTTTTGAGCACCTATTATGTTCCAAGCATGAACAGTGATTAGCCATAACAACAGCAACAAACCACCAAGCACAGCTACACTTCTGTTTCCTCATTTGTAAATATAGCTACCATATCTACAGCATGGAGCCTTAGAAAATCTAAATGAGGTAACTTATGAAAGTATTGCATCGGGCCACGTTAAAATCATGTAATTTGAATATGCATGCACTCCCTAGCATGCATAGGATCTCCCTATATGAATTATCTGAATGAATTTTGTCTTCTGTTCCACCACTCCAGGAGAGTAGAGTGCATTATTCTTGAGAGAGTAAGGAGAAATCTGACATCCTTCACATGTAGATGGCTAAGATGGAAATGTTGGAATTATGACAAAATTACCTTGTGGAGGTTTGAGATTCTAGACAAGCTGCCTTTGGAAGTTTTCCTCAGAGTAGGAAAGGAAAAAGTATGACACGTTTTTGGGGGGAGCTGTGAAGATCAAACCAAGGGCCTCACACATGCTAGGAAAGTGTTCTACAGGAGCTGCATTCTAAGACCCAGAAAATGTAGAAAATTAGAAGTGAGAACCCATTTTAAATCTGCACCCATTGTAAAGTAGAAATGGATGTGTGTTACA
>NW_004524829.1:564047-572882 GCF_000260255.1 Octodon degus | reverse complement strand
CTTCTTCTCCTTCTCCTTCTCCTTCTTCTTTTCTTTCTCCTTCTCCTCCTCCTCCTTCTTCTTTTTCTTTTTCTTTTCTGTGACTACAAGACCAGAATCTGAGATGTTTTAGGCTTCTTTGACCTGTGACATCTCTGCCCCTTCTTGTAGTTGATGCTTGAAATTCTTGCACCAAAGAATCATGCTTTGGTGAACATAATCACTCTATTCATCCTTCAAAATATAGCTACAGATGATCTCACAAGCATGAGGCTTTCAGTTTACCTAATTTGCACGAAAAGACCAAGTAGCTGAGAGCTAGAAGGCAATAAGCCAAAAGGAAGAGGAAGGATGATGTAAGGGCAAGAGAACAGTGTGTGTCCCAGATAAACCTGGCTTTCTTTCCCTTTTTTCTAGCTGGGCCTACCCCAATCCCTTCCCTTTGGAAGTAGATGGATGAATAAGTGAGATATTTTGGGAGTGTAAGAACACACCCACATCCCCAGATACACCAAAGGGCAGAGGATTGGACAAGATGGCTTACCCTCTTTAATGGTCACTGCCCAGAAGCACCCAGGCAAGGCTGAAAGAAAGGCATAAACACAAGGGCCTCTCCCTGTTAGTGCTTCACCTAAAGTAATGGAGCAGCTCCCAGATCATGCTGCCAGCTGTTCTAAACCAGCTGAAATAGTAATGCACTTGACCCTCCCTCAAGGATTTCAGCTACTAGACGAGAGGCTGCCCTGCCAAGTCATTGGCCACCTTCAGCTGGGACAGTACTTTATTATCAAACTTTTATTTTATCACAAAATGCATCTTTTATGAAAATTAGAAACAAAAAATGCATCAGTAAAATTCATGAAGATATCCACTAGGAAAGCATCATTATCTTCACCACTTGAAGATACATGTGGTTGATATTTTCAAGTATGACTTGCATTTTTTTCAATATAGAATATTTTATAGTCTACCTTGCAATATAATTCTCCTCTCTTATGTTCATGTTTTATGTGAAATGCTTTTCAGAATTATATTGAAAGACAATCCATTTTAATCTACAGTTTATTTATTTATTTATTGCATTTTAGGGAAGGGTCTACAGGGTGTTCAGGCTCTCACTACTAGATCAGACTTGTAGTGCTTCACCTGTCTACAGTCTCCCAAGAGCTAGGATTACAGGAGCACACCATCATACCCAGTGCCATCTCAGGGTGCCCCTGGGGTGGGGCCAGCACAGCAGGCCTGGGGATTGAACCCCCAGACCTTGCCCCTGGTTGCAGGTACTTTAATCCACTGAGCTATTTGGCCAACCCTATTTCATTCATCTAATCAATTCCATTTTGTTGAAAAATTCGGTTTCCTCCCCCATTTCCTTTTCTTGCTTCTGTTACTGCAGGTCTGGTGTACTGTGGGCTCCTTCTGGAGATTCTTTCCAGGTTCTTGTTGCCCTGACCAAAGAACTGGATAAGACACATGGAAAAGTTAGTGAGGTTTTACATTTATTAAAGGTAGGAAAAGTAGTATATTTTTTCAGAGTAAGAACCAGCCAATTAAAAGTAGGAAAAGAAGTAAAATATGCTTTTCAAAATGAGAGTGGAGAGCTGAGAAAGAGAGAGCACAGTGGCTTCAAGGTTAAGGTGAATTTTTTTTTTCAGTACCTGGGATCAAACTTGGGACCTTCCACTTGGCAGGCAGGCACTTATGCCATTGAGCTACCTCCCCAGGCCAAGGTGATATCTTTTGTGGCTATCGTTTCTGTCTGGTGTCAGGTCTAGACTGTCCTATCAAAACCCTGTTTGATTTCACACCAGAATAATTGAACATGTACTTTCTGGGTGGTTGCAGGTGCAGAGCTTTGGAACTATTTTGGGGGGCACGTGTCCTAGATCTCTGCAATTAGTAGGTCACACACATTTGGCCAGTCAGCTGGCCACAATCCAGTCTCCTGCCTCACTTTCATCCTTGCGTTGTTGATATATATTGATCAATATGTGTGCACCTATGTATGTACATATATCCATGTGTATCTATCACTACTTTAGAGCAAGTTACAAAAATATTCATGGACAATAACAATTATTATATCAGTATTATTTCTTTGAACCTGGGATTTGTGAATTAAATGGTATAGTTAAGGTACAGACATATAACATTTTACATTCCCTTCCATCACTGTCTGCTTCATCGCATTTCAGGCTTTCAAACATCACTGTAAGTTAAAATCATCGGGAAAGAGTTTTGAACAATACCAATGCCTGGACCTCACCCAAGATGGCATGAACAAAGTCCAGACATCACTATGTTGAAGCGCTTTCCAGGTTGATTCTTTTTTTTTTTTTTTTTTTTTTTTTGTGGTACCAGGGATTGAACTCAGGACCCTGTGCTTGCCAGGCAAGCGCTTATTCTACTGAGCTATCTCCCCGGGTCCTCCAGGTTGAATCTAATGTTCAGCCAAGATGAAGAAAGTCACATGTCTAGTGTCATCCTCCTTTCCTGATACCATACATCTGTAGATGCCATCATCAATCAAGATTATTTCTTCTTGATCCTGAATTCACTGTCTTCATCCCTTATACCCTAGTATAGTGGATAGCAACCAACAAATGAAACATGGACCCAACAGGAAAGTGTTCAGATTTCCTGAGATTTTAATGAAATATTTTTTTAGCCATGTATTCCATTAATTGTTTAGAGAAGATATAAAAACTTCTTAGGTATAATTTACTAACATACCTATTTCTTCCTTTAATTGGATTTTGCCATTGTTTGCTTATGAAGTTTCAAGCTCTGACATTAGATGCACGCTCATTAATGATTCCTATATCATCCTGATGAATTTATTCTTTTACTATTAATATTTGTCTTAAAGGTTAATTTCACACTTAATTCAGACAATCAGCTTTCTTATGCTTAGTATTGGTATTTCAAGTTCACTTTCATCCATTATTTTTACCCTATCCATGGCTTAGTGCATATCTTGAAAATACTATTTTTAAATACTAAAATGGGTCTTACCATTTCAGCCATTCTAACAAACTCTTTGTTCAACCCCTCTGTTCTTTTGCTTGTTGAGGTTGCTGGATCATCTTTTTGGTTCTTCTTGTTTTCTTTTGAGCTATTTGAACACACTTTTAATGTTCCATTTTAATTTACATATTGGTTGTTTAGCTAAAGCTCTGTTACATTATATTTTTAGTGAATTTTTTGGAACTAAAATATGTATCCTTAACCTTACATAGTTTACTTAGAAATAATATTGCAACATTTTTGTTATGTGGAAAAACTGCATGATCATTTTTAAGATAGAATGTTAAATTCGGCCTCAGAGTTGAAATTTCTTTCTGGAAAAATTTATGCTGTCATCCTTTTTTTCCTCTTATTTTTCCTCTTTCTTTTAATGTTTTAATAACTAGTACATGCTGTTCATATAGGACATACATGTCCCTCAGGATGTCTTCTAGATGTAGGAGGTACTTGGCTCTTATGTCTATCCCAAGGATATACCTTTCCAATATATTAACTGTTTGACATTATTAACTATTAGATTCAGGGCCCATTCCTTTGGTACTGAATTATGGTGATGATTATGACCCCTTACAATCACAGTGTTGTTGTTATACAGGGGAGAAAAACTGATTTTAATAGGTACAGCATACCAGTTAAAGAAGTATAGTCAGTAATAACATTAGATTCCAGTACAGTCTTGTGATGGACAAACTGTATTAACTATTAACCTCATATCTTTAACCATAGGAACAGGCTCTACAAGTATATGATATAACTTGTACCAGGAACTTATATGCAGTGATATTCTACTTATTAGAACAATTTTACCCTTTTATGTGTGTTGGGGGTTAAGCGGGATGGGGGTAGAATGGAGAGAGGAATGAGGAGCAAGGCTGAAGGGCAAAAGATGATCATCCTAAGAGGGAAATTCCTAGTGGTGAATTCTCATATGAGGGAAACAGAAAAAGCCTGAACAAACAACTTTATAATACACTCAAGCTTCTAGAAAAAAAGAACAAGTCAAGCCCAAAACCCAAAGAAGGTAGGAAATTTTAAAGATAATAAATTAATGAAGTGGTGACTAAGAAAAAATACAAAGAATTAATAAATTGAAACATTGGTTCTTTGAAAGAATAGATAGAATTAATAAACCCCTAGCCAACCTTATCAAAGAAAGATTCAAATCAAACAGTAAGGAATGAAAAGAGTGAAATCATTACAGGTCTTACAGAATTTCAGAAGAACATCAGTATCTATTTTGAAAATATTTATTATCATACAATGGAAAACATAAAATAAACAGACATATTCCTAGAAATACATGCGTTTCCAAGCTGAATCAAGAAGATACCAAAATTCTGAATAACCCAAAATGTTGTCCAGAAAAAAAAAGACCATTATAAAGAAATCAAATTGCAACAAACACTGAGAAGACTGCAAGGAGAAAGGAACACTTCTACATTGTTGGTGAGAATGTAAACTAGTATAATCACTAGTGGAAATCAGTATGGAGATTTTTCAAAAACCCAGAACTAGAAATCCCATTTGACCCAGCTATTCCCCTTCTAGCTATCTACCCAAGAGACTTAAAGACACCACATTACGGTAATACGTGCAGGCCCATATTCATAACAGCACAATTCGTGATAGCTAAATGTTTGAAGCAGTGCCTGTCCATCAACAGATGAACAGATAAAAGACTGTGGTATGAACACACAATGCAGTACTACTCTGTCACAGAGCAAAGGTAAACTTGAGTTATTTGCAGGAAAATGGATACACCTTGAGATCATAATGTTAAATAAAATAAGTAAGTCGCACAATATTGATAAGTATCATGTGGCTTCTCTCAAAAGAGGAAACCAAAATATAATTGAAGTGCTAGATGAAAGATAATAGGAAATAGGGGGATGGATCTTTTTCAGATGGGAAGGAGACCAAGAGATGGAGAGAGGGGAGGAGAAAGAGAAGAAAGCAGGTGTTACGATGAGCTATGTACATGGTGCATCTCCTCCTGAGGAAGGTAAACACTAGCACAAGCATGTACTCAACAAAGGATGATGGGAAGAATGTGTTTGAAGCAAGGGGAAGTACTTTAAGGGGGATTAATGGCAATCTGTCTCTTTCAGTATTAAGCAGGGTTTTCTTTTCTTAGCTTAATCACAACATCCTTAATCAGCTCTTGTAAAAAAAAAAAAAAAGAGTAAAATCTTACCAAAAGAGTTGATTAATATAAAGGACTCAGTTTGTCAACAAAGTTTTTAACAATGATGGATACAAAAATAACCATGACAGGATGCTTAGAAAAAAAAAGTGGCCTAGAACATTTCATTATAGTTTTCCAGCTTATTCAAGGTATGATTGACATAACTTAATGCATTTAAATTGTGCAGTGTGGTCCTTTGATATGCATTGCAAAAACGATTATGAAATAATTAATCTATTCAGCATATTCCTCACCTCCCACAACTGTCTGTGTATATGTATGTAAATACGGAGAATATTTAAAATCCAAAAGTGAGAGATAACATGCGTTATTAACTGTAGTCATCGTTCCATATATTGTCTCTAGAACTTATACATCTAGTAACTGAAGATTTGTTCCCTTTGACTGATGTCTTCCTATTTCTCCAGTTGCATACCCCAGACAAGCACCAATTTACTTTGTTTTTATAAATTCAAATTTATTTTTAACTTTGCATATAGTAAAATCATACAATACTTTTATTACTATGTACAGATAATTCTACTAATAGGGGCTGGGGAGAGAGGTTAGTGGTATAAGTGCCTGCATGGCAAGTGCAGGTCCAAAGTTTAATCCACAGTACCACAAAAAAAAAAAAATGAGGTAGATGATAGATAGGTAGACAGACAGACAGACAGACAGACAGACAGACAGACAGACAGACAGATAGATAATTGCACTTACCATACTGTCCTCTGGTTTTGTCCACATTATCTCAAGTGGTAGGATTTCCTTCTCATGGGTGAATAATTTCCATGTGAGGGTGTGTGCATAACCGTAAATATCCGTGATTTTATCCTTGAGAATTTGTTATGGTTTGTGTCTAGTTGTCTCCCCCAAAGCCTCATGCAGTCATGGGGTGGGGACCTCTAGAGTTTGAGATTAATTCATAATCCACTGGGATTATTGGTGTGAGTACTTCTGGGATTATGGGTGTGAGCGATACATCCTAGCCTGAGGTAGACAGCCTGAGTGTAATATAAGAGAGACAGAGAGACAGACTTCCTCTCGGTTGCCATTGTTGCTGCTGTTCCTCCATTTTGCTCTCTTGCTATCACTTGCCGCCATGAACTGCTGCCCTCTGCCATGAGTCAGTCTGCCTTGGAGCCAGCTAAGTGTGGACTGAAGCCTCCGGTGACTGTGAGCTAAATAAACCTTTCCTTCCTGCATTCTGGATGTTGAGTATTTGTCCCAGCAATGAGAGAAGAATAACAGAGACAGCATTCTATTAGGGCACAATGTAGTGCTGGCATCTACCACTGACAAACTCTATGGCAGTTATTTAGCCTTCTCTGAGCTTTAGTGTCCTCATCAATTATAGTTATAGTGGGGACATCTAAAATGTCCCCCTATCTTCTCATGTGTGGGGAAGGAAATTGGGTTATGGGGGTGCTATACCCATCAGTTTATTCAACCACCGAAGTTACTCTTAGGAGGTGGAGACTGGTTAGAGGAGGTGCTCAGCAGGTGTGACCTGGAAGGTTTTATTCTTTTGCCGGGCTCCTCCCTTCTCTCTTTGCCTCCTGCTGCCATGGGTTGAGCAGCTTTTCCTCTGTGTGCCCTTCTGCCATGCTCCTCTGATATCCTATTTCTTCTTGTAATCAACCCAGTACTGAAATCATGAGGCACATATATTCCATCTCTAAATGTCAGACGTTAGTATTACATCCAGGAACAGGAAAATGGCTAAAATATTAATACATACACATAACGGCCAATATCATCATCAATGTATATGTAATGGAACATACAGATATGTAAATATTCATAGTGCTCTTGCAATCCTCTGTAGTTCTGTTCTGCCGCCTCTTTCATTTCTGATTGTATTTATTATATTTTGGGACCACATTCAGCTAGCCACTGGAGTTGGGTCTGCTGTCGCAAAGTATCTCCTTGGTCTCAAGTTTTCCTAGTTTCCTTCTGGACCCCAAAACTCCCCAAAAAGTGTTTTTCCCACAGAGGTCTGTCAGGTCACTGTTTGGGTGGAGAGATTTGCACTGAGGACCATTTATTTCATTATCTTGCTGAGTCTATTTTTGTAGCCAGCCAAACTATCACCTTATTCAAAAGTAAGGGTATAAAATATTCTCAGGCATGTAAGACATAGAAATTTGTCATTCAAAAGAACCACACTAAAAGTACTTTCAGTGAATTCCTTTCCAACAACGATGGTGGGTATCAGGGAATACTGCAAAAGATAGAAGAGGTGGTCAAATACATTGCTAAACCTTTTACCAAGCTGAAAATATGTGGTGTTGGAGAAGCTAAGAATCCATAGGTTCTTGGGGGAGGTAGCAGTAGCTGCACCAAATTTGGACCAAAATGGTTCCATTTTTCTCCATCCATTTCAAATACTGATAATATTAAGTATATTAAGGCAATGGAGAAAAGAAAGGACACAACAAAGCGAAAAACAGTCAAACACGGCAAACTTCTCATTACGTTGTCTCACACCCTTTCAACCTGGGTTTGCCTCTTAATCTTTTTTTTGTGGAGAGACAGTATTACAGAATATTGCCTCAAAGATGCCTGACAATGGCATCAAATAGACAAAATAACTTGCAATGGACTAGATAAAATCTGACCCCAAGAAATCACGTGCAAATGATTTCAAGGCAAGCTCATGATGTAGTGCAAATTAAAGAATAAAGAAATAACCATCTCAAGTATATGTTAATGATAGATGAAACTAAGTCTTGGAGGGGAGCTTAAATGCTCTCACTACTGTCTTCAGCTGTCAATCATTTCAAGCAGAAGGTCATCTTAACCTTTCTTAGGATCCAGGACCAAATTAGAACCTCAGCTTCTAATTTTCCTTCTTTGGCAAATTACATGGTTTGTAAAACAGACAACTAATCTATCATATTGGCTTCTCAACAGCATCCTCCACAGAGAATGGGAGCTTTCCTGTTATAATACAACTGAGTAGTTTTTTTAGCCATTTGGGATGAGAAAAGGCCAGACACTTCTGGGGATATAAAGAGGATTGATTGGAGGCAGCATAAAACTGTCTCTAGGTTTTTCTGTTTCAGGTACAGTGACTTATGTGCCCTCAGGGAGGAGTAGGACAACAGTCCTAGCTGCTGTTTTGGCTGGGCTTTCCTGCAGGGCACTGGTGGCACTCAGTGGGTTCACAGGTGCATCAACGACAGGATGTATCTTCATGATCTTGTGTTTTGGAGCCAGTTTGGGAGATGAACTTTAACCACAGATGGTATCATATTTTCTTCGGGCTTAGCCTTACTCCCTTTTCCCCAAAGTTGTGCCACCTATTTCACATTCAATACTGAGCCCCCCAGTCCTTGAGGCCTCTACTTCCACCTTCCCTCTTCTGACATGACTTTGGAGGAGGTCACTTAATAAGGTGTTGTGTGACCCATGGCACAGCAGTGAACACACGTTTCCCCACCACATGGGTATTGAAAGAGAAATGTCTGTCTTGGAGCAGCTGCCTTGTACCCCAGGGTGGCCTCAGGTTGGGGCTGAGAACAAGGGGTGCTCTCCAGCTCTGCTGTGCCTACCCATAGTTCCTTTTCCAGTTTAATTTCCTCCAGTGTCATAAAGCAGACATACTGCACAGTTTTTATTCTACTTTCAGGCTGCTC
>NW_004524829.1:546070-559272 GCF_000260255.1 Octodon degus | reverse complement strand
CCTCAGAAATTGTTATTCTTTCATCCTTTTATTTTTTTCCTTCTTCCTTCTCTTTTAATCTTCTCTTTCCCTGCTCATTTTTCTCCTAAATCTCATACATTGCTTGTACTCTGAAGTCCCACTGCATAGAATTCCTATAAGGAGGAGGCAGGAATTACATTTTTATCCTAGCAGCACTAGAATACATCTTGTTTGGCCATTTCTATTTTATAGTACTCATGAAAATTGCTATGTGGAATTTAACAATGCAATTGAACATCTTCAGTTAAAGCCAAATTGGAGTTTATTTCCTGATTTCTAAAGGGAGTTGCTGGGCTTCAGGGAAGAAGAACCTCTCACAGATGGCAGCATTTTGATTTAAAAGATCTTTTTTATTTTTTTGCCAAGAGATCAGTTCCAGACTTGCCCAACTAGTAGAGCTTGGGGGGAAGAGCAAAGCGGAAGGTGGTAATTTGCTAAGAAAGGAAGGAAAAACAATAATATTTACTTGATTACATTTTCTCATGTTCTAGTGGGGGGTAAATTACAGGCCTAATGACTTCAGTGTTGAGTGTTTGCCCAAAACACCCCTTCCTAAGATACTGAGGGCTTTGGAGTTAAGAGAACTCGGTGGAGAGAAATACTCCCTCCTGTCACCATTAGGGTTTCCTACACAGTGTATGCATTTCCAATAATGCTGCTACATTCCATGCCTTTTCCTGCCCTTTTTATATGATTATAAAATAAGCAATAAAAGACTAGAAAATGCATAAGGATTACTAATAATGAAAATATTAATAAGATGCATTATAATTTCAAAAGCCTTTCATTATTGGCAGCTTTTAATCCTATGACAGTGGACACTGGTATTCTTATGAATATTTCATAGGTGAGGAAACTGATATTTTCTATCCCCACATATGATTGATTAGATTTTTATACTTGAATTTTGTGCAAGAGTCTCTTCCTATTATTACTGAAGGAATTAATTCCCTCTCCTTGCTGCAGGAATACCAGGCCCCTCCTGACAAAGGCTCTATAGGCTCAGAAGAGACAAGGCTCTGTGGTCTCAAGGGTCAAGCTGGGCCGGGCTGCCCAAAGGTCAGGTGGCCAACCTGCTCCAAAGGCCCAATCTCTTCCTTCATCCACTGGGGTGGCCCTTCCTTCCCAGGGATCTGGGCACCAAGAGTCGATAGAGACTCAGAACTGGCCAACTTGCATTTGAATGCAAGCTCCACAATCCCCTAACTTGGAGATCTTCATCTTTAAAGTAGGAAAATCATGCCTAACTTTTCTAGCTGCTGTAAAGATTAAAGGCTGCAGGAAAAGAAGGGCTAGGTGAACAAAGCTCCCAGCACACAAGTGCCCCACCTCTCCATTTGGTTTGTTGGCACTCCTAAGGGGACTTGTGACTGCATCTTAATGAAGAAGTAGGTTTTTTATTGCTACTACTGCTGCTCGTGTGTGTGTGTGTGTGTGTGTGTGTGTTCAGAAGAGAGAGAGGTTAAAGGAGAGAATGGGACAGAGAAATAGCTCCCTTGGTTACAGTAGAATTGCTTGGGAATTCCCCTGTGCAGGAGGAAGGCCTTGCTTGTCTTTGTTTTGTAAAAGGTTGATTGTAGACACGAATTTTGCCATCCATTATCATTCTGGGAGCCAACCACAGAGGCAGAAACAGCACTAGACCAAAAACTGTATCACCCAGAATTCCAACACAGCCGCTTGCTATGTCAGTGACCTTGAAGCATCCGTTGACTTCTCTGGGTCGCCCATAAATAATAACTCTTTGTCTACTTCATGGTGTTTAAGGAATGTACGAGAAGATATGTTGAAAGGTTTTAAATTGTAAAGTAGCCTTTAACATAGACCTGTGTTATCTTTACTGTTGTAATTATTCATATTCTATTCTGCAACATTTGTTTCTTATTTGAATTCCTCAAGGAGATTAATATTTTAAAAGCTGTCTCCTAAAATAAGTTAGAACTTTTCTTTGTTGGTGGAAAGTCCAGGCTGTGTGGCTTCTGATAGCTGAGTTTGGGGTTCAAGGTTATCACAGCCAACTTTTCTTAATCACTAGGAAATTTAGGGAAATCTCTCACTTGGAGGACTAGAGAAGAATAACAGCTGACCCTCCAATTTGTCAGGTGATAAATGCTTTGAAAAAACAGCTACACACCTTCAAATAAATTGTTCCCCATGACCAGGTATTTGTAAAAGGTTAATTGAAGGCATATTACCCATTTTCAGAGAATCTCAGTCCAGGGACATGATTGCACTTGGTGCAATTCACCTAGTTTTCATCTCCTTTCTGCTTGCACTCGTCTGATGATAAAATACCATCTCTCCATTACTGGCATTCGACCTTTAAATGGCAAAGAGCCGCTTTGTCATCAGATAGAGTCATGAACAGCCATAAAGGAGGAGACACTGGTAGAATACTAACATGTCTGGGACTAGGGCAGTATTGAGCCCCATCCACTCAGGCGAGAGCTTCCTGCTAGAAAACAAGGGAAAGCGAGGCGTCCAAATTTCCTCTAAAGTCCTTCAAGCAATATTCTCCATCATTTCTTGAGAGCCTCCCATATGCTGATCCATCCATAGTCTTCCTTCTGTCAAATTTGAACTTAAAACTCTTTTTTTCTTATGATTCCTTTCTTCCCATCCACTTCTTATGTTCCAGGTTTAAGTGATAATCATTTATATTTTCTTGCCAGCTGCATACTAATATGTAACTCTGTCGGCTTGGGTTATTTCACTGCATGAGCAGTGAAAATCTTTGGAGTATGAATATTCTCTGTAGGATCAGAGTAGTCTGTGGGAAAATTGAGCAGAACATATAAGATAAAGGGATAGGTTCCTTTTGTGGGGGGAGGTACCAGAAATTGAACTTAGGACCTTCTGTTTGTCAGCCAGTCGCTTGTGCCACTGAGCTATATCCCCAGCCCCATAGTTAGGATTTAAAGTGAATTTCCACCTTCAAATTGCTGGGCAACTGTGCCCAGCCACTTAACCTTTAGGTGCCTCTGCTCTCCTAGCTATACAGTAGAATGAATTTAGTGGCATCACCTTGCCTCTTAATGGAACGTTTACAGGAATAACTGATGCTACACCCAGTAAAACACATGGGAAAATATAAAACAGAACATAAGCCCTTGATCTTAATTTTATTTTTACTCCAGGCCTGTGAGGAGTTGAAGAAAAATAATGGAGAAAGAGGTGAACATGGTGGTTTGTCAGTCAGACTGCAGGGCATGAAGCATTTTGAACAGTCAAGTCCTCTTATATTTGACACCTCAGAAATCAACATGTAATATCCCCAGCATGACAGACAGTGATGTAGTGCATAAAAGGAGAATGAAGGACTCAACCTGGAAATTGCAGCCTTGCCTGCCCAGTGGCTCAGGACTCAGGGGTGTTATGCTTCCTCCTGATCTGCCTACCTTCCCAGGCCTGGCCATCATCATTCCTCTCTGCCATCTTCCACACCAGCCTCTGCATGCAAGAAGTTGCCATCAAAGGGTACTTTTTAGGAAATGCCACATTCCTTGTTCGAAATTCTTTATTGAGGTTTTATTTTATTTTATTTTATTTTTTATGTATTTGGTACAGAGTCTCACTATGCAGCTCAGATTCGTAGTGATCTTCCTATTTTCAGCCTCCTCAGCGCTGGGATTACAGGCATGCACCACCGTGCCCAGACTCGGTTGCCGTCTCTGCATGTCCAGGGACGGGACGGTGCATGTGGTGCCGGAGATCCAGCCCCAGTCCCTGCGCTTGCCTAGGCAGGCACTTAGTCTGCTGAGCTATCTTGCTGGCCCTATTGAGGTTTTAAAACATAAAAATTATACATATTTATACCATACAATGTGATGTTTTGATGTGTACATACATTATATGATTTTCAAATCAGGTAAACACTGTCTAAATTCAAACATTTATCATTTTTTTATGCTGAAAGAATTCTTTTAACTTTTTGAAATACACAGTAGATTATCATTATCTCTTGTCATGCTACTGTGAAATAACATGCCAGAACTTTTACTCCAGCATCATCATAATTTAGTACACATTGATCACCATTTCTTCATCTCGTTCTTCATGCTGTCTCTAGCTTCTGGTAACCATCACTCTACTCTCAAATTTTATGAGATTAAGTTTCAAAAAATTTCCACATATGAGTAAGAGCATATGGTGCTTCTCTTTCTGTGTCTGGCTTATATCACTTAACATAATAAGCTCCCGTTCTATTCATGTTATCACAAATGACAGGATTTCATTCTTTATTATGGCTGAATAGTATTCAGTTGTGAGCATGTATCACACCTTCTTCATCCATTCATCAATTGAACACTTAAGTTGTCTACACTTAGTGGCTATTGTGAATAGTGTTGCAATAAATAAAAGAGTGTAGCTGCCTCTCTGACATATGATTTCACTTCCTTTGTGCGTATACCCGTAGGAGTATGGTTGGGTCATATGATAGCTCTATTTTTATTTTTTGAGAAACTATAGTACTGTTTTCCATAATAGCTATATCGATTTGCATTCCCACCAACACTGTATATTTAAAAATGTTATTAACACAGAGAGTAGATGACAGGAGCCCCAGTGCTACCCAAGGTTAACTTAATATTTGGGCGGAGAGGCAAACATCTATTTATCATGTGATTTTTCACAGTTTTAGAAAGTATACAACATATCATAAAAGAGCACTCTCCCATATCCTCTGGGTGACTGAAATTCTGCCAGTAGCACTTAATCCCTTTAGTTTAGGGTACTGATCCCTTTTTAAAATATCCATATCTTTAGGAGTGTTAAGAATTTGCACTCACCCCTCAAGCTACTGTGCCATTTTTTAAAAGTTTTTTCTTCCTTTCAGTGTTATCTTAACTTGTTTGTATAGATCCCCAGATCTTCTTATCACACTCTTTCTCCTTGATCTCATAAAATTGTTGTCCTCCTCCCAAATTGAAATCATTATCTCGAAGGTTGTCAATGATTTTCCAAAAACCAACATTTTCTCATCACTTTTAGAGCTTTACTGGGCCTCGTCTTTGACACAATTTTTCCTCAAGATCAAGGGTATCACTCACTAAAGCTGCCTATAGCAAGCCTCATAAATTTTCTACAGAGCCTTCGATGGTTCCTCTTTTCTTTCACACATTCTCCACAATGCTTGTAAATTAATTTCTGGGTAACCAAACACATTTTCCTGCATCGTCTCTGATTTCTTTAAGGAGTAGGTATGTTATTACCATATGGGTGGGGAAAGTTCAGAGTTGTCAATGAGAGGTGAGGCTGGGAATTGAATGTGGGCTTCCTGACTCTGAACCTGTGATCTGAAATGCGAGCACTTCTACTGCCCATTTTCTACCCTCTTCCGTTTCCTTTGAACTTCTCCTTATAACAAATCTAGTTACATCCATAGCTCCATCTTCCTCCCTGCTGAACAAAGTTATCTTAAAATTTTTGACATCTAACGAGCCACACATTTTTAACTGCTGGCCAACAGCACAAAGTCAAACAAGTAAGAGTTGGGCATAGAATGTGGGCTTTTCCACTTCTGAATCTTGTAATGTTGGGAAAGTTATTTCAGCCCTGCTGTCTTTATTTATACAATGAGAATAAGGCTAGTAACACTTACCTATTAGTATTGCATAGATCAGAAGAGATAATACAAATAAAACAATAATGGTGCATACAATGAGCTCAAATGTAAATGTGAGATACTGTAACTAGCTCTAAGAAAAAAACTTGAACACTTGGATGACTTGCTCATAGGGAATTTTTTTCTTTTCAAATGAGTGTCCTTCCTAGAATTCTACATTTCTGTCCTTGGTACTGACATCATTTGTCCTACTCATCTGGTCTTGAAATCTTGACCTCACCCTTCCTGTTACCAAACTGGCTACGAAACTTGATCTAATCTTTCTCCATTGTGCTTTGCCAGCCAGAATCTTGGACTAACTACCACCATTGGTTTCCATTGTTTTATCTTTCCTTGTAACCACTTGATGTCAATAGGGTTAAATTTTTCAAAAATATTGCTTTTGTTATTTTCTTTTTTTCCAGACTAGAAAACATGTAGTGGCTGCCCAGTACTTATAGGAGAAAACATGTATTTTCTCATGTGTGATTTAAAGTCACCTCAGGTCTGAACTCCATAGAGCTTTCCCCCTCCATTCTGTTCCCTCCACATACCAACCTCTGTATTCCATTCAAAACTTCTACTCCCACCAAACCCTCCTCAGAAGCCTGGGCATTTGGCTTATATCCCTGCCTTCCCTAGTGCTATGTCCTCATCCTCATCTAGGAAACCTGGGATGCCCTGTGTTTGCCTTTCTCCATAAGTAACTCAGTCCTGTGTTAGCTTCCAAACATTCCTGCCCTACAGTCATGTCTCCTACACTTTAGGTCCTGTAACAGCACTTGCCAGTTGCTAATCACTGGTTACATGCTTTATCCACACTGCCTGACCTCACACACTTACAGCTTTCCTACAGAGTGAGTTTTGTTGCTACCATGCTTAACAGAGGAGGAAGTAAAGGCTTTAAAAGTCGATCACTTTGCCTAAGACCTCAGGGTTTCTAAGTGGTAGAATTGAGAGCTGAGCCCACCCTGAAGACATGCTTTGTTCTTCAATGCCCAGCACTTACTCTCTTTTTCAAAGGACCCTCTGCTAGATCATATTAACGTCTTAAAATATTTTATGAAAATTACCTTTACTTTAAGTTAGATGATAAAGGTCACCTTCTAAAGGGTACCTTTCTATGACTTGAAATGATATGCATTTGCTACTATAGATCATTGACATCTAGAGGTTTCATAGAAAGTAAAACAGATTCATATCCTGAACATCTGACAAAGGTAAAAAGAACTAAGTCAGGCCTAAAGGAGGATCATTATTCTTCAACCAAGTTATTGTTCCTGCCCAGATAAGGAGAGGAAATACGGATGTCAACTTTAATGGTCTTTAAACAGTGCATGTATATACTGGTACTTAATTATATTCTTGTGATATATGCATCCTTTTGTATTTTTACTTCTGGAAATAATTTCTTTACTTCACTTCTTATTTCTTTGATTTTTGATCATTTTTGCATGGTTTTGTAGGTTGTTTTTTTTCTTTGAATACATCTTTCTTGTCAAAGAAGGTCATGGCTATGCATTCATAGTGGAGTACCCAGTATGTGTTAGCGTACAAAGACAGCAGCAATTTAACTTCTATTAAACACTTAACATATAATAATGAGGGGGAGGTCTTAAATATGAGACCTAAAAATTTGTTGCTTTTTCTTCATCACATTCCTGTACTCATCTACATCTGGAAAGAGCCCGGTCATTTACATTTGTTTTCTTGTGATAAGATGTTTAGGAAAGGTTTTACAATAGTTAAGAAAAAAAGAACCGGGCTGGGGAGGTGGCTCAGTAGAATAAGGGCTTCCCTGGCAAGGGCCTGAGTTCAATCCCTGGTTCCGAAAAAAGGAAAAAAAAAAAAAAAAAAACCATTCATATCAAGGCTGGTAATAAACATGAAAAGATATTGACTGGAAATGGATGTATTTCTAGGTCAACCTTAAAGAAGTGAGAAAAGCTAGGTGTGAGAATGCAGCTTTCTCCTTGATCTTTAACCTGTCTACACTGGTGTGGAAATTCTTTTAGACCTGGCTCTTTTCATGGGCTCTGTGTCTGTCAGGTTCTCTTCTGTGAAAGTCATCTTATCTTTCTCTCCCCCACCCCCTTCTCAGGCAGTTTCCTCTCTGTTCTCTCAGAAGCTTTTATCCCCTACCTTCTTTTAGAAGTTAACTTTTTTTCTTTCATGCAACTTGGCAGAAGCCCCAAAAGCCTGAAGATTATGGTGTTTCTTTGTATCTCTGTGTGTGAATCTTTGTAATTATATTCTCAATCAGAAAAGTCATTTTCTTCTCAACTAAGCCCCGAAGCTCCCTTGTAAAATGTACAACTTGCTTCTGACTCAACCTGCTTTAAGTTACTTACTAAATACCAAGCCTACAAAGGAGTGTAATTACTTTCCAAGCATACTTACAATACACTGATCCTAACTAAGGGAAGGAAGCACTTGTCTAATGTTTTATTCCACTGCATTAGGTAAAGGAGTCAAGGTAAATTCCATATATTTTTAGCATCCTTGGCTCCCTAAATCTTCTAAGAGAACTATGAAATCTGTGAAAATTCCCTTGGGTTTCTTGAAGAAAATTGACTTTTAAATCCAAAATAAAGCCAACCCTGATACTTCAGCAGTCCTTGATCTGGGGAGGAACTAAGAAAATTAGTAAGAGAATATTCTTATTTTCAACAAGTTTAGAGTCCATGAGGCAAGGCAAAGTGTATGCTTAGATCGTTGAGGCACAAAGCAAAACGTTAAGGGAATAAACAGAAGAAAATATCACTTTTAGCTGGAGACTCCCAACTTTGTGCAGGAAGTAGCTTTTAGGCCATAATTTAAAAGAGGGATATCACCAATCAGAAATGATGGGTGGATATTCTGGGTATTGCATGAATATTCATCAAGAGAGTTAGGGCTGGAATATCAGAGCTGTGACATGCGATATTTTTTTAGAAAATGTATCTTTAAAGCAAAATTATCCACCTGTAAGAAGGTTCAGGGGCTAGGGCTCAATCCCTGGGCCTGCCAGCCCTGCCCTTGGGGAGCACTGAGATGGCAATTGAGACTGGGTGTGGAGGCGCATACCTGTAATCCCAGCTCTTGGGAGGCTGTAAAGAGGTGAATCACTATGAGTCTGATCCAGTAATGAGACCCTGAACACCCTGTAGACCTTTCCCTAAAATACAGAAAAATAAAAAAAGCAAACTTATCATGGAGAAGTGAATAGTGAATGATAAGCCTGAAGGTGCAAGTTGGAGTCAACATGTGGCTTATATGATGTGAAGGAGTTTGAACTTTATTCTCTGGCAATAGGAAGGCAGGGAAATTGAAAAGCTATGATAGTCCTTGATATAAAAAATATTCAAAATCATTTTTGAGACAGAATCTTGTTACAGTATGAATATTTGCCCAGTCCTCTTAAAGCTTATAAAGAAAGCAAAAAGGGAAAGAAACTGATAACAGTAATGGAAGAGGGAATGAAAGCAGGCATCGCTGGTAGATATTAATGTTCCATTTCACAATGTAGAATGCCAACTGCCCCTACATCATAATGATGGATGCTTGGATGGGGTGTCAGGCAACACACAGCAGAGTCCTTTTGTTCTCTGAGCCAGTTCACCATCCGTGAGGGGAATATGTGGCCTCTCTCAGAAATCCGAATACAGTCTTTGCAGACGTTCTGTCGGCATCACAGCAGATTGTTACCATACAATCTGTGGCTTTAGACTGTGGCTAAAGCTAATCCTGAGTGCGCTGCAACTCACTGGAACCAGGAAATCTGAGCTGCTGCTAATAGGTTTCCAGCAGCTGAGTCCTTAGCCGGTCTTGGCTGTGCTTCTATCCATGATCACAGTGCTCAAGCCTCGTGTGCTCCACTGTTTGGTTTCTGTTAGGGAATTTTTCTTTGGGTGAAGGAGAAATTGAGGATTAAAATTTCCTCTCTCTACAAAGCACAGTCAGAGCTGCACAGTGATCCTAAAGACTAATATTCAACCATCATTCAAGTTTAAACTCAGTACCAAAGTCCAAGAGATCTGTACCAAGTTATGCAGTGATTTTTTTCCAGCCACCTCCCATTTCTCAATATTACTTTTCTCAGTCCTTATGTTCAGTAGATGCAAGCAGCAAAGGGTCTGATCTCAGTGTTTAGTTCTATTTTCCCTTTGTACAGCTTCCTTCTTCTAAACATAAAGATTGTTTGCTTTGACTCTGATCTTTTCGATAATGTCTCCTAAACAGCATTCCATCCACTGCTCATTAACATGACTCTGAAGAGTAAGAGTATGGCTGTCAGAATTGAAGGGCTGGAAAGGTGGAACTTTGGGGGAATGTGTTTATAGCCTGCTTGATCTAATGGATATAAAGACCAACTATGGAGTGTCACCTCAAGGTAATGAAGAAAATACCCTCAGATATCTTTTGAAATTTGTTCATTCATTGAATAAATAAGATATGAATATTCCAACTATATAGAAGGTGTTGAGTTGGTGTTAGAGAGAAGACATCATTTATGTTCATAAGAATGTTAAGTTTTTATGACATAGAGCCCAGGACTCCATCTGCACTCCACATGCAAGCCCTTTCCAGCCCAGACTCATAAGGCAGAACTTTAAAAATACAGAAACGCACATTTACATGTTGAATGGTTAAAGGGAAGGGTAACCATGCTATAAAAAAATGGAAAATGTCATTTTTTTAAATATTTCCTTATTTTGTTATTTATTTATTACAGTCTTGCTATGCAGCTCCAACTCATAGTGATCCTCCTGTCTCAGCCTCCTCAGCGCTGTGATTACAGGCATGTGTCACCAGGTCTTGTTTCAGAGGCCAGCACAGCACGACCAGGGTTCTAGAAGGGCATGGCATACAGAACCAGGGACCAAACCTGGATCCTTGCACTTACCAAGCAGGTGTTTAGACCACCAAACTATCTACCTGGCCTCATAATGTCATTTCTTGCTTTAGATACACCGCTGAACTCATAAGATACATGAGAAGATTGCTGGTAAAAGAAAACAAGATGAGGGGCTGAGGAGATAGCTTGGTGGTCTTAGTGCCTGCCTGGCAAATGCAAAGACTGGGATTAGATCCCCAGTACCTCATGCCTTGCCAACCCAGAACCCTGGGTGTGCTGTGTTGACCACTGAAACAGGGTGTGGTGGCGTACACCTATAATCCCAGCACTGGGGATGCTGACCCAGAGGATCACTATGAGTCTGAACTTCAAAGCAAGACCCTGTACCTAATTAATTAATTACACAATTAAAAAGAAAACAAGATGAAACAATCTTAATACAGTACCACTTCTATCCTGTCCACCAGTTATTAGAACCCAGGTATATCTGATAGCATATTATGATCAAGGGAGATGACAGCCCTTCATATTGAGAAAACATACCACATGAGACATATCATAAACTGTGGATAAATCCATGAAGCACTCCTTATGAGGGACACTGCTCCACATAGTGGCTTCGTAGGTGAGAAATGCAGTGGCTTAGCAAAGCTCTGTGTGTTCCTGTGTGTATTTTGTTGGTGGTACAGAGTTGCTTACAGGCCTGGAAAATCGGGAAAAATTCTCATCTCCAGGCTGCTTTCTATCTTGTTCTTTCCACTATACCAAGATGGTAGAGCCTGTAATCTACATTAAGAAGCAACGTTAGTCAGCCTTTAGGCAAGAAGTTTCCCCTTTTTATTTATTGTTGTTTTTAGTGTACTATAGTTGACTCTACATCCTCAGCGCTTCACCCAGTGACCATTTAGTGGCCAGTGAGGCTGAGCTTTGGAATTTGTTCAGGTTTCTCAGTGATGGGATTGGAAGCACGGAGATTTTTTCTCTCACCACATAGCCAATATTTTGTGTGACAACTGTGTAATTGTTCTGTTAATTGGAAGACATTCTGGTCCTTTTTATATTTCTCCTTGGGGCAGAAATTATAATTATGGACAATTGTATTTCCTAACTTTACTTGGAGCACCTAAGGGCAGTTTCCAATACAGACATGATGCAGGCATAATTTCTAAGCAGATTTTAATTAAGAAAATTCAGGTATGATATATTCTTCCTTGTTATAGATATGAAGGCCATTTTGTGTAAATGTACTTATAGTTTGCCTGATTACTTACAGATAATATAAAATATTCATGTCTATGAATGCACTTATTTTGTGTGTTGAGGAAAATAATTATATGGTGATGTCACAGGAGGGCTCAAAAAGGCATTTTTTCTTCTTTGTTTAGACATGGGAATAATAGGGAAGAAGGCAGACATCTTCTATCGAATCTGTAATTCCTGTTCTCATACAAATCAGCTGGTTTTATAAGTATGGCAGATTAAATAGCTACTCTGTTTCTCATTCCAGAACAAAAATCCTAGGAAATATTTATAGAAAATGAAAATGCATTATTATTTTAGGTGCATAAATGAACTTTAAGAAAACAAGGTTATTTTTTGGAGGCTAAAAAAATGTAGGTGCCTAAGTCTGAGGAGCTAGGGGTGTCATGTATCTACCTCATCCCAGCAGCATCTGCTGATTCAGGAAGCCTAGAACTTGACGTTAGTGGCTACCTCCAAATCAAGATGGGAAGACAAAATTTTAGGTCTTTGCAGGAAAGGAAATGGAACAGAGAATCCAATATATGTCAAGAGCACATGATGGCCTACATCCTTTGGAACACGACAAACTAAGAGAACTCTAAGAATATCCTATGGTTGGCTGTGGATGGGAGGTATTAGAGATGAGTTTCCTGTAACAATGTATAGATGTTATGTATGCATAGATATGGGTGTGACATGCACCAGTTTTTGCGCTGAATTCTTAGTGTTTTCATGCTTCTATAATCCTTGGCTGAGAATTTTCTTTATGAGTGAATCACATTTGGTAGCAACACAAGGAATGTGGCAAAAGCAAATGCTGTTCCTTCATGATATAGAATCTCAGGTCAAGCCTAAAGGAATTTTTACTGATAGAGTTTAAGCACATCAATGTTTATAATCAAAGTAGTGAAGCAGAGGGGGCTGCAAGGCATCATGATTGACAACTAGCAGAGCAAAGGACAGAGCTATGCCATCGTATCTTCAGGCCAGAGCTATCGGATGCATGGTTTGGAACATACATGTTTAAATAAATATAAGAATGAATAAAAATTATGATTAAGAAGCAAAAGGCTATAAAAAGCAGCAACAGCTTTTAAAAATATTAGGTATATTAACATAGATGCATATTTAACATTAAGCCTTAGGAAATGAATTGAAGATAACACTGAAAGGAAGAAATAGATCATAACATAGAAGGTAGAATCAAAAGTATTCAACACAAATTGTGCTGCTATAGACATAGGCACACATATATCACTATGATATGATGTTTTCAGATCCTCCAGGAAGATTTCCAGTAGAGGAATAGCTGGATTAAATGGGATTTCCAGTCCAACTTTTCTAAGGAGTCTCCATACTGATTTCCATAATGGCTGCACCAGTCTACATTCCCACCAGCAGTGGAGAAGGGTTCCTTTTTTATTTTTTTTTCTTTTCAAAGTTTTATTGATAAACATATAGCAATGAGACAATTTCAAATCAAATCAAAAGTACAGT
>NW_004524829.1:508916-522670 GCF_000260255.1 Octodon degus | reverse complement strand
AATATGAAGTGGTGGATGCATCATACAACCTAAGCCTAGAGCAAGAGATGTCCAACAGAAGCACACATAGGAAGTAAAAGAAGATGGTAAAAGTGAATATAAATGCATTGGAATTCACAACATATAGGTTTCATTGTAGTTAAATGAGACTTACGTGTCAACTCCAAGTTCTGTTATTTATGATATCTGCTGAATTTCAGTCCAAAAAAAGGCAGCAAGAAAAGAATGGAATGTACTATTCCCATCCTTCTCTGGTTGTTACTTTCACCTGTGGATCTCGCAGTGCCTATCCACTGGTATTTTTCCATTGGTCTTTTGAGTGACAGCTGTAAGAGAAATCAGAAATCTCCTTCTTTACAAGTGAAGAAGAGAGTGAGATAAAAAGAGGGGGGATCTGTTTGAAGTCACAAAAATTCATGGCAGTAGACATTGGCCCAGAAAATGGGCCTGTGAAATCCAAGTTCATTTGTCCATCTCAGTTTAGCAAGGATTCATAAACAATTGATCAGGTATTTTAGTCTTTGCAAGCCAATATTGCAGTGACTCAAATCTGCCGTTGTGGTACAAAAGCAATCATAGACAACATGCAAAGGAATCACTGTGCTGTATTTCCATAACATTTATTTATAAAACTTTTGAATTTGGCTCATATACTGTGTACCATAAATCTGATTTTTACACGGCAGCATTATTCTTTGCTCAGTTAAACCAAAAGTAATATAAATCAACATCATTGTCCATATCACTCATCTCCAAAGTGAATCTTAGCCTCACTTTTCCAGTGAGGCCCAGGATTTATTTCAGTGAATGTGTATTAGGTACACAGAAAGGAGAAAAACAGAAGAGGATGCTGAGCCCTCTGTTTTGTGATGGTCATTTAAGCCCCAATGTCTACTTTCTCCTGAGTTCCCCCACAGGGCATGGTCCTACTTAGCTCCTGATGAAGAAGGCATATCATCTGAGCCAAATATCACTGTTTGGTTAGTAAATTAAAACTCTCATCCCACCTTCTTAGGGTCCTGGAAGAGTCCTCCTTCCTGTTAAAACAATGTGTTTACTCACTGTAGATGAACACAGAAGAGACCACCAAGGCTACCACAGTGTACATTTTCCCAATGAACATTTTCCCTTTTTTCCTCATATACATTTTCTGATATTTCCACAAGGATTGTAGGTTTCTTTCTAAGAAAGAAAGGAGTAGAGTGAGGGAGGTACTCACTTTACCACAAGGTTTACTTTGCTACCCTCTTCGTATGAGGGGAGCTTCTCCATTTCTAGACATGAAAAATGATGGCTTATGCTTGTTAACATAAAAAAATTGGCACTCTCAAAGCTAAAGAAGGACAGAATTTAATTTGTCCTTTGTAGTTCCTTTCTTCTATCCCTCTTGGTACTAGTTCATTAACTCTGTGCTTTTCTCAAAAGTCTGTGCATATTATTCTTTGTTTTGAAAAAACAAAACAAAGCAAAACTCAAAGCTCACAGTCCTGCTACCAAGAACAATAGGGAAATGAATTGCTAAAGCTTCCAGTGATGATTATTATTATGAATCTTTCTGAGAAAATGTCACCGAGACTCAGCCATGGAATTGAATTCCTCTTCCAAATTTTATTGGCACTTATTGGATCTGACAGTTTGATGAGAGAATTGTGGATTATTTAGAAGCTCTTCCATTGCTGATCAGATTCAGCTTGATAAAAAGCATTTACTGAGGGTTAGTTACAACCTCAGGTACTGTGAGCAGGACAGGAGAAATTAAATCTGCTGCCCTCCTTCCAGGAGAAGAGGCAAAGGCAAAAGTCATGAAAAGTATTCATTTCTTTATTCATTTAACCAGGATTTAGTCTCTACTTTTTATATAGCCAAATAAGAAAGTTAGAAATTACTTCAATACATGGTCATTTAAGCAGTTTCTCAGGGCCATATGGAAAAAATAGGGGTGGAGACAATTGAGAAAATCTTCATAAGGACTAAATTGTGCTAAGTCCTGATGGAAGAGGAGAGGGAAGTGACAGTTAAGGAAGTTTCCTTTGTGGCTGTAATATAAAAACAAAAACATTGGGGGTTGGACATTATTTTTGCCTCTGAATGTTCTAAATTTTTCTAAGAATAGGAAACTGTTTCCCAAATGAAACAAAGAAAAGCAAAAAAAAAAAAATGGCCACCTTTTTTCCTCCACTCACTCACTACTTTTGAGTGTAGAATAGATGTCATGATCAGCAAGGGGGAATGATTTTACAGTGCTGGGGTTAGAACCTTCAGCCTTGCACATGCTGAGCTAGCTAGTGACTTGGCCCTGAGCCTCGGCTCCAGCAAGGGCAGAGGCCTCGGTGATAAATGAGGAAACCTGAAAACCTTCACCAAAGATCAGAGTTAGTTAGCAACATCATTAGGAAGCTACATTGATGTTGGATATCCCTGATATAACATTGATGAGGAGATACTTCTTTTCTGTGATATTCTTTTACAAAATTCACAGCCCTTCCCTAAGCATGAAAAAACATTACGTAAACCTATATTGAGAAACATGCTACAAGATGCCTCTTGTCCCTTAAAATGCTAATGTCACAGAAACCAAAGAAGGACCGAGGGGCTCTCACTGAGAGGCTCTCAGTGATCAGAAAAGAATGAGAGGACATGAAATTTGAATTCAGGGAAGTAGCTGGAATGCGACACTGAGAAAGAAAAGGATAGGAGTAGGAAAAAAAATTAGTGAAGCTTAAGTAAAGTCTGGGTGTGTAGTTGATAGTAGCATACAGACAGGACTGTGACAAAGTAACATCCCTTTAGTTTTGACAAGAAGTGAAATTAATGCATGTGCCCCAAAGGCATGGGCATTGAAGGCTCCCATCCTGTGGAGCTACTAGGAGGTAGAGTCTAGCATGAGTTCTCTCAGTGTTTAGACGAGTGCCCCAGAGAATTCTGGGACTTCAGCTCCCTCCTCCTCTGCTTCATACATCCCAGCAATGATGTGAACAGTCTCATTCCCGTGGTCTTTCACCAGAATGGTGATATTGGTTGACTATGTTGTGTGGCAGCCTCTGAGCAATGGGGCCAATCAGTCATGAACCAAAACCTCCCAGACCATGAATCAAAGAAAACCTTTCCTCTTTATAAATTATTTCAAGTTAATTTTGATAGAGTAACAAAAAGTTGGCCAACACAATTAGTAAACTACGGTAATCAAAGAAGTCAAAGAGGAGTCATACATATGCAACTTTTCTTAAATTCTAAAATTATTTCTTAAGAACGTTAAGGGGTACGATTTCTTAATCATTCATAAGATATAAAAGTAGGCTTGTTATATAAAAAGACTTTTTTCATAAAGACATTGCTGCAATAAATCAGTATCTGTATTAACTTGGAATTATAAAGAGAGAGACCCATGTGTAATAAATCCCAAAGGTGAATGCTACAATTTTCAGATCATCTGTGAAATAATCTTTTGAATTTCAGTTGAACCTAGATAGTTCACTGCAACAGGATTAACCTAAATGCTTTCCTGCATAAAAAATATGATAAACCTGACAAAATGAAGTCTCATATTCAACTTCCCACTGTAATTAACATGCTCACCTGAAGATAATGCAATACATACACAGATGGAAACTTCCAACATGGAAACTTTAATGAAATTTGAGATGACCCAACCTGACTGCATGACAGCTGGAATCAGATTGAGGAGGCACCAAGAAGAGTTTGCTTTATTCCGTTCTTGTGTTTTTTCTTGAAACGAAAGCCAATGTGGCAAAGCAAGAGTATACCTTTTACTCTTAAACACCTAGTATTTAGATCCAGAGATCCAGGGATTATACTACATAGTAGGGGAAAACACTGCTTTGAGCCCTTGGTACTGGCCTCTGAGATAACTCTCTGCCCCAACCCTTGCTCTTCTCCAGGGAGTTGTCAGAAAATAAAAAGAAGGAAGGATGAGAGCAAAGACATTGGGGCCTGAGCATAAGAACCACCATCTTGGAGACATGTTTGGTTCTTTCTCTCACACTCTACCTCCAGTATAATAAGATATACTGTTGGCTCTTCTTTCAATATACGTCCAAAGCCCTGACCACTTTTATCACTTTTGCCAAGAACTAGGGCCCTAGCAACATCATCTCCTAATGAGATTACTGCGTCAGCCTTCTAAATTCTCAATTTTAACACCTGCAATCTCTGCAGTGTATTTTCTACCTGAGAAACTTGAGAAAATCTATTAAAATAGAATGAAGAAGTGTCACTCTTATCTACAACTGCCAGGGATTTCCCATGTCATCTAGACACAAAGCACATCCCTTACTATGACCAACAAGACCCCAGAACTGACCATGTATTATCTTTCTCATCATATCTCCTATTCTCCCTCTTCTACATTTTCTGAGTACACTGAACTTGTTGTCCATCGCAAATACAACTGGAAATATTCCTACTTGAGGATCTTTGTAGTTTCTTTTACTTGAAAATTCCTTCTCACGTATTTCTATGAATTGTCTCTCTCTTCTTAAGTCTTTTCCTAGTCTCATAGCTAGCCTTATTAACATTTTAATTCATACCCATATTCCCTTTTTCTTTCATTCTTTTATTGAATTTAAATTTTTATAACCCTCTATAAAATTTATTTATTTATAAAGTTTGGTTTTATTGTCAATAATAACAAAGCCTATCAGGATATAATTAAACAGAAACAATTATTTTGGGTTTGTTCATTGAATAATGCCTAAACATAGTGTTACACTCAAGTATGCTTAGATAACTAAAAAGGTGATTATTCACAAGAGTTTAGTAGACAGAGATAAGAAGAGCTTCTCAAGAAACATGATGATTAATGAAGTATATTTTATACATGAGCTTATATATTGGAAAACCAGGCAGCATGGCCAAGACACTTCCTTGTTAGACAAAGGCTGATCTAACAGAAGTATTTGCATACATGAATGTGGGCTTCTGTTGCAGGGCTGTGAGATGGGCTTAGCCTCTGAATAAGAAGCGAGGCCATTAGGAGCATCCTGGCTCTTGGTGGTCAGTAAGTCTGGATAGTTCTGTTTACTCAAGAGTGAGATTTTAAAAGTACAACCTTAAAACAATTTTAAAAGACAAGCCATAAACTGGCACCAGCTTACTACTATTGTTTATTTCAGGTATAAAGTAAATACTCTTAATATGTAAAGGATTTTCTAGTCAATGTTCAAAAGGCAATGTCATGCTGGAGAAAAATGAGCTAAAATAAAAATTGGTAAATCACTTGGAAATAAAAGGTTATTAATATCCAAAAATACAAATAAATCATGCAGTTCTGTGTTCTAGCATCAGATTTAAAATGATTGAAGAATATACAAAATTACCTACCAGAAAGTTTATGTCAAAAGGTAACACTTTTAGATTGAGTAATCCCATGAGTAGGTATTTATTTCAAAGGACTAATCATGTAGGTATTAAATAATTGACACTGGTGTTCATTGAAGTAATGTGCACAACCTCAAAAGTGACAGTCTACACACATGTATTTAAACAAATCTACATCAATATTAATTTAATATAATAAATAGAAAATTATATACAATCCATAGTCATTTATTCAATTTTCCAAAGTATGTGATTTTCAGTATTCTAGTTATTTTCATTCTACATATTTTCAGAAAGGAGACATGAAAGTGATAGTAATATTTTAAGAGAAGTAAGACACTTAATGTCCTGGTTGGAGCTTGAACTTTTTTGGTAAAAGTACGGGTGGAGGTTTGTCTGGGAAAGTCAGTATGGTTTAGGATTTGGTGACACTTATTGACACTTTGGAACTGTGGAGGGATTCAGAGTAAGTTGTTGTCCTGATTTGGTCAAATCGCCATAGCAGAAGGGAAAGGATTTGACTGAAAGGGGTAATGCTAGAGAATGTTTTAGAAAGATCACATAGCAGATTTGACACTAAATATGTGAAAGATGGAAAATTCTACATCTTCTCAGTTGAATGTCATTCTGATCACTTTTCCGTTAAGGTCATGAAAAATTCAATTAGAGCAGAAAGGTTTGAGTAGGGATGAAAAGAAATTTCAGAAATATTTTTAAAATAATCCAAAGATACTATGTTGGTCATACAAAAAATGGACCTCTCCTAGTCTCAAAGGGCTCATCAATAATGCTGGGGTTCCAGTTAATCTAAATTTGGATGAAAATCTACATAATTTAGACGACTACCCTAGGCAAACTCTTGTTATCTGTTTTCATGCTTTTGATGTTTTTTCCTTTGAATATTTAGCAAATAAGCATTCATTTCTAAAATTTTCATATTTTTACCCCAGGAATGAGAAGAAGCTGTGTTTGTAAGTTATGATCTTTTATTGCCAAAAGGAGCGATCATTTACAAACTGGAGGCAGAAGGCCAGAAGTTCAAGTTGGGAGAGGATTCTCTCTCTGTCTCTCTCTCTGTCTGTCTCCCTCTCTCTGTCTTTCTCTCTGTCTCTCTTTCTCTCTCTTTCTCTCTGTATGTGTTGAAGGGAGGTAAAAAAAGGAGAGAGGAAGGAGGTAGCAGTTAAAGAGAGACAGGACAAGCCCCAGAAAGAACACTGCTTGTAAAGGCTAACTTCAGAAATCAACAGAGCCACTTCCTGCAACTCTAAACCCCACTGAAGTTATCACACACAGAGAACAATAACCAGTAGGCTTTTTGATCAGTCACTGAGGCTTCAGAATGTGCCTTTGAAACAGAAGGAGCCATCTGGAGAAAATGACTTCCAGTCTACCCTAAGGCCCCACGGGCTGAAGGAACACTGCTCTGGAATAAGCAGTCCTAATGTGCCATGTCATGGCATTACCACTTTGCCAGGCTGAGCTGCTGTGAAGCAACTGGCCTCCCATGCCCCAGAGCGCTGAGTCCATTTCAGACAACTCTGCTGCACAACAGAGGATATGTGTTGTATGTTTCTCTTTTGGAATTTCTGGACTTAATTTTTAAAAAAAAACATGAAACTCAGGTACAAACTAAGTGATTCCATAGCCTACTCTTTCTCTCTCCTCCATTCCCACCACACACTTCCTCTACAGAGCAGAGCTTTGCTGAAAGATGTGGAAATTAGGATTAGGTTGACTGCAAGGAAAAAGATGACTAAATACTATAGTGAATGAAGTTCAATCCCCAGTTCCACCAAAAAAAAATGTACAATGACTGAACAGTTTAGAGTTCTATGTTTCTTTTGTGAAAATGAGTACCCTTGGGTTATTGAAGGAGAACCACAGAATCCACAGGCACTCTTAATGTCCTAATTCATAAGTCTACCTTTCTTAGAATGAAATCCTATTCTCAAAGTTGAAACACAAAGGTCAGGACCACAACCATAATATGAGCTCCTCGTATTAAGAAGGTAGCAAGGATTCTTAAAGGGGTCAAGGAGGTTTTATGTCTACAATCTCTGAAAGGATTTCCAAATAGCCTCTCTCATACAGCATGGGCTAGAATTTAAATGTGTGTTCATATTTAAATGTAACTAATAAGTTTCAATAAAAGTTTTGCCAGCGATCTGAGGTATTATTATTATTATTATTATTATTATTATTAGGAAACTAGGTAGGGTGGGGGAACAGACAGAGTTCTCTGCCTCCATCTACTACCTTGACCCCATAAATATTTTTGGAAAGAGTTTTTATGCAAAGAAACATATTCACAACAATCTCCAAAAAGGCAAAGAGTTTTAACTGCTTGCTGCCTCCATGTCCAAATCTAGGATCCACAGCTGGCTCCATTTGTTGCTTCTTATAATATGGTAAGTAATATATCTGAAGATATTTTCAGCACATTGTGAGCAAAGGAGCATGATGATAGCATATACATCTTCTGCTCAGTAAACAAAAAAGCAAAAGTACCAATAGTTGTTAGTCCATAGCAATGACCAAACCAACCCTGTTATCTATAAATAGTGTATATTATTGATCTGAAAGTGGAGACTATTATTTGGTTGAAGAATATTCCTTGTGCTGGGCTTTACGAGGTATGTACTCACCCATGGTTCAATGTAATTCAAGGACCCAGAGCCTGGTTGGTCTTTATACACAGTCCAAGTTGGTATATCTGAAGTTTACCTTAAAATGTATATGTCCTTCTTGGGACCAAGCAAACCATATCTCAGAAATAAAAATTCAGATGTATAGGGTTGTTGTATTGTTACCAATCAAAGGTTTTTACAGACCATTAGGATTCTTTGGGTATACCATTATTACAAAAATGCAGTAAGGTTTTGAGTACTTGTTTATATCAACTTTAGATACTCTGATAGTTAAAGATCTTGCACAGACATACTGTTTAGGTCTGATGCCTCTGGGTTTCATTACTGGCCTATCTGATCTACCCATTGGGATGGTGTTCATTTCCTGGAACTGACACACTATGACTAATGTTCTAGTCTTGATCTTAAACTTTGAAGATGAGTGATTCGTAAGCTGGAAAGAAGTTCAGGTGTTTAGTTTTCTAGTGATTTTGTGGATCCACCTAGCCTGCTTTTCTTTATCTGCCTTCAATGACTTTGTTTACCCAATAAATAAATTTTGTTAAGCCAAGCCATTGATATTCTTAACTAATTCAGAATACAAGAATACTTGGCATCTGGAAGTGCTAACTCGTAATAACTACTAAATAACATCTAAAATATGGCATTTGTTATTAAAAGAAGTGATGAAACATATTTCATCTGGAAAACTTGTAATTCATGTAAAGGAGTAGCTATATATTTGGTCAAACTCTTGCCTGCAGACCACAAGCTGACTGAAATTACATAGTTAAGGAAAATAGTTTGAAATTTTCATACTAATAGCCTTGGTTAATTGTAGAAAACTTTTTACCAGAGAGCTGAAAAATATGGTAGACTTACCACATTTTCAAACACAGAATATAGAATACATCTATTTCTGTGTAGAGCCTTTATTGTGTAGCTTGTACAAGTACTCTGCAATTTGTAGTGCTGCAAAGGAGAAAAAGCTGAATTTTTCGTACATCAAGCAAGAGAAATATATGGCACAAACTGACATTGCAGTCTTTGCAGAAAACAAGTTCTTTTTTTCTTCTGCCATAAAAAAACTGTGGCCCTCACAGGAAAGAGGGAAGAAAGATGCTACTTGCCTAGCTTTGTGGGAGAACAAATCTGACTGCATAAAATGAGTTCGAACATGACTCCTCTTCATTTTTGGAAGGAGTTTTAGAAGGACACATACTAGCTCCTTAGGTTTTCGGTAGAGTTTTTCTATGCAGTTATTAAAATCTGAGATTTTCACATATTTACTTGCCATTTGTATTTCTTCATCTGAAATTATATATTCATCTCAGATGCCCATTTTTGGATTGGGTCTTTGAATTTGGGGTGGCCTGATATTTTTCATTCTTTTTATATTCTGCATAGAAGGCCTTTGTCAGAGAGACAGTTGGCTATAACTTTTTCTTAGTTGGTTGGTTTTCTTTTTACTCTGTTGGAGATTTGCTTTGAAGTGTAGATACTTTTCAAAAAGATGAGATCCAAGTTGTTGATTCTTTGAAGTATTTCCCATGAAGTTTGGTTTTTATTCATGAAGTCTTTACCTGCCCCTATGTCTTTAAGATTTCTATCTACATTTTCCTCTAGAAGATTTAGTGTTTCTATTTTAATATTTAAATCCTTAATCCCTTTTGACTATAGTTTAGTGTGTGGTGATAGACATGAGTCTAATTTTAGCCTTTGGTCATTTGAGAAATACAAATTAAAACAACACTGAGATTACATCTCACTCCAGAAAGAATGGCTAATATCAAGAAGTCAGCCAATAACAAATTCTATGATAGGGGGCTGTGAGGGAAAAAGGAACCCTTCTCCCTTATTGGTAGAAGTGCAGACTGGTACACCTACTGTGGAAATCAGTGTGGAGATTCCCCAAAAGGCTAGGATTGGAGGTCCCATTCAAGCCAGCTATTCCCCTCCTGGATATTTTTCTAGAAGAAATGAAATCATCATACCACAACAACATATGTGCACCCATGTATATAGCAGTGCAATTTGTTATAGCAAAATTCTGGAAACATCCCAGATACCCATCAACAAAGAAATAGATAAAGAAGATGTGATTTTTACACAATGAAGTATTATTCAGCTATAAAACAGGTTAAATTTGAGTTTTTTTGTTGACAAATGGATGCAACTAGAGACCATACACTTAAGTGAACCAAATCAGATCTGCATGTGCAAACACAGTATTGTCTTCTTAGTGTGGGAACCTGAAAGACAAAATGTAATCTGACGGGTACAATAGATACTGGAAAAAGGAAATGAACTTAGTCAAAAGGAGAGTTACTGAGTTGAGGAGGACAGGAGTTGTAATATCTTTGGTTGTAATAACTTTCCTTTTGATTTTATTTACTTAGACCAATTTTTTCCTTAGGTTTAAGTGTTTCTCCAGCTTATTTAGTTTTCAAAACCTAACTCTTAGTTTCACAGACTTTTTCCATTTTTTAAAATTTTCTATTCTGTTTCTGCTTAACCTTTGTTATTTAATTCTTTCTGCTAAGTTTGGGCTTAAATTGTTTCTTTTTAGTCTCTTAAGTGTATGTTTGTTCATTGCTTTTAGATCTTTCTCCTTGGTTAAGGCCATTATTCACTATCAACTTTACTTTGTGCTGGGTTTGTTGCATCTTGGAAGTCTTGGCATGTTATATTCTCTTCATCATTTATCTTTAAATGTTCTTTACATCTTGTTTTGATTTACTCCTTGATTCAAAGTTTGTTCAAGAGTGTATTAATATCTACATGTTTGTGAATTTTCCATTTTTCTTTCTGCTATGATATGCAGTTTGATTCTTTTGTAGTGATAGAGATTCTGTGTACAATTCAAGACATTTTAAATTTTGTAAAGATCTGCTTTACAACCTAACAGAATTTATCCTGGAAAAAAATGAATCCATATGTGCTTTCAATTAGTGTCGTTTATTTCCTCAGATTTTGGAAGTTTGCAGCCATTATTTCTTCAAACACCCATGTTTCCTTTTACTAGCTCTTCATCTGGAACTACCACAGTGCATATATTGGTCTACTTGCTGATGTTCCCGAATTCTGTTTAACTTTCCTCTCTCATTTTAATTTTTTAAAAATTTTATTTATTTCCATCCAGCACACAGCCCTGGAGTGTGAGTTGGATCACACAGGGCCCTCCAGACTCTCACTCCAGCCAGTGCGTAGGCCCAGCATGTGAGTGGGACCATCTGGGCCCTCTGGATCTTCACTTCAGCCAGCTCTCAGGCCTGGTGTGTGAGTGGAACTTCCTCCATCAGACAGGCCAGGTGTGGAATCCTGCAGCAGAACTCCCTGAAGAGAGGCTACAGGCAAGACCCACCCAGCTGATCCAGGATCAGAACACCTTGCCAGAGCGGCACAGCGGATTCACTCCCAAGGGCTGCAGCAGGAAAAAGTGGAGCACAGCAGCTAGACCCAAGTCACACCCACCTGGACAAGTTTGAACTTGGTAGATCCAGACCTGGTGTTAAGGTAATAACTCTACCAAAGCTCTACACCTAAGGTTGGAATACAGTGCTATACAAAATGACAAAGAGAAGGAGTAAAATGCATTCTCAGACTCCAGGTCCACCCAGAACAAATGTAGAGGACAATAGCATAGAAGAAATTGGAAATTACACAACTGAAATCTCTCAATAATAGCTCCAAAGTAAAGAAACAACTGCAGAAAGGTATAAAGGAAATCAGACCAGAAATAATTTCTGAAGTAAAAAAAGAAATGATAACTATAATAAAAGAAGTACTACGTGCTTCTAAAGAAGACACTTATAAAAAATAGAGGCGAATAGAAAAATGACGTGACCCTTGAATAAGCAATATAGCAAAGAAATAGAATGCATGAAGCAGACTCAAAGTGCTATACAGGAAATTAAAATCTCAATCACAAGTTGGCAAAACCTTTTGAATGAAAGTGAAAATAATTTTTTTGTTTATCTGACTGAAATATTTCCACTGACCTATCTTTGATTTTACTAACCCTGCCTTCTGTTTCATCTACTTTGTTTTGAAATACTTTAGTGAATATTTCAATTAAGTTATTGTATTCTTTGGTTCCATGATGTGTATTTGTTTACTTTTTAATATTTTCTGTCTTGGTTAAAAGTATCACTTTGTTTATGGTTTGTTTTCTTAACTTCAGTGAGCATCTTTATGACATTCATGTTAAATTCTCTGTCAGATTGGGTTGGAGAGACAGCTCAGTGGTCTAAGCACCTGCCTGGCAAGTGCAAGGACCAGGGTTTGATCTCCAGTAGTACATACCATGCCGGCCCAAAACCCCAAGAATGCTTTGCTGGCCACCGAAACCTGGCACGGTGATGCACACTTATAATCCCAGCACTGGGCAGCTGAGACAAGAGGATCACTATGAATCTATGCTGCATAGCCAGCCCCTGTGCCAAATAAGTAAATTATTTTTTAAAAATTCTTTGTCAGATAAATTGTACAATTTCGTTTTATTAAAGACTGGAAATTTTTTTTTGAATCTTTTTTGAGTTATTCACTTTTTCTTGGCTGTTTGCATTGGTTTCTGCACATTATTCAAAGAAGTTGTACCTTTCAATATTTACTTACTGGTCCATACAAAAGAAGGCTATCAGTCAGTCCAACAAGAGGAACACCTGCAGTGAGCCAGGGAGAGAGGCTAAGCGCTAAGTGTCTATCGGCTCAAGTTACTGATTCTGTTTTCTTGTGAAACATTAGACTGTGATAGACCCATTAGAGATTCTGTGGAATCCAAGACAAATGAAGTTTCTTTGGGTAGCTGGGTACAAGATACATGGATCAGCACTTTTATTGTCTCAGGAGAAGTTGAAAGCTGGTTTTTTCCCCCCTCATCTTTTATGCCTGTGCTAAGCAGAAAGGAGGATAAATGATATCTAAAGTCCAAGTCTCTACCTCTCTTCTCCCATCAATGGATGGAATATGTCTGACCTTTCAGAACTCTAAGACTGACAAGACAGAGTCTAATCTTCTGGGGAGACTCTGCTAAAGTTAGGTTCTAAGGCCAGGGAAATGGCTCAGTGGATTAAGTGCTTCCCTGGCAAGCACAAGGGCCTGAGTTCAATCCCTGGTTCCACCTAATTAAGTAAATAAATAAATAAATAAAGTTAGGTTCTGGAAGCAAGTATCAACACATCCTTCCATGAGTGAACCTTGGAGGTGGGAGATTTCTTCCTGATGGTAGAACTCGCTGGAGCAAGATCTCTGGGAAAAGGATCTTCATTCTCTTGACCAGCTTCAGTGATTCTGATTTTGTGTATTCCCAGGTTTTGAGACATTTTCAACACTTTATTTTCTAAGAGAAAGAAAATTTTCATGAATTATTGATGAAACAGCATATTTATGAGAGAAAAAAAGTGTAAGGCCTCTTGTTTCACAATTTATTTTATAGCTCCTGTGTTGTTACAGCACAGTGCGATTATACTTTCATAATTATCTTGTTTTCAGGAGGAAGATGTTCCAAGACTATTATTTTCTTTTTTACATTTCCGCATCCAGATATATAATTAGAAAGTTTGAAGGAGATATTTCCTATTATAGAAAAATTATACTTTGAGGACAATCTTTTGGATATAGGAGGAAAGGATTTCATAAACAAGACATTAAAAAGTCTGAATCATATCAAAATATTGATAAATTTGATTGTATTATTTTAAAAATCCCTTGAAAGAAAGGGAAAAGACGTGTTTAGGAACATATTCAGGATAGTTTGGACAACTGTATTGTCAATTTCTGCTGGTCTTT
>NW_004524829.1:503294-508622 GCF_000260255.1 Octodon degus | reverse complement strand
TGCCCTGTCTCAACAGGCACTTTAGTCAGCTTAGCTATTTGGCCAACTCTTCTTTACATTCTTACATCTTATTCTTTAAAATTTCTTCCAACTTTTTTGTTGTTTTGTTTTTTCTTTAAACCAATCATGCATGTTTATATCTGGTAACCTGAACAACTAATGTGAAGAGAGCATCATGCAGTACATCAGCCATTGTTGACCTCCTATTACTTTGTTTAGTGAAATTTTGTGTCATTTCTAATTCTGTTTTTTTTTCTATCACTATTTATATTCTTTAAACATCATTTTGGATCTGTATATTCAAAATAGCTATGATAAATATACAGCTACATTCTCTTAATTAAATAAATAGAAACATTTGTTCTAATAGTGTTTTTGGACAGGGTATCATGTCTGCGTCTTGTACAGTGAATAACCACTAAGACAGCAATATGCAATGTATTAATTACTGAAACTGTTTTACTAATCGGTTTTGAAACTGTCTCGTTGCTATTTGTTTCTCAATAAAATTATTTAAAAAAAAAGAGTTAAGGTTTCTTCAAAGGAAGCAGTAATATTCAATCATATGTCCAGTCTTACATAACTATATCTGTTAATCTGAGCAACAGATTTGACAATAAAGATAGACAATATATCAACCAATGTTAGTCAGCTATTCTTTTGAAAATCTGTAACATATGTAATATTATATGTTACCCTGTTTCTGATTTTTGTTCTTGCTTTTGTTTTTACTCTTCAAAATAAAACTAATTTAAAAAATAAAAATAAGAATCCCTGTAGTTTAAATGATGCCATAAACAAAGGTAAAATTCAAATCATAGATAAGAAAAGGAACTTTGACTAAAACAAGGTATCCAGGATATAAAAAAATGAACTATGAACAAAAAGTGTAAATACTCCACAAGAAAAAAATGTCAAATGGTATTTATATAAGGAATTAACCTTATTAACTAAACAAATGGCTTGAACATATGTGAGTAAGATATTTTATATCACTAACAATAAAAAATAAATTTTAAAGCAATAATGATCTCATACTGATGAGACTGTCAGAAATATTTTTAAGATTCTCAATATAAATTTTGACTACCTTATGAAAGAAAAAAGAATTTAAATCTTTACTACTAATGAGAGTTTTTAAATGGTACACCAACTACAAAGAATATTTGGTAATCTTTAATTGAAAAGCTCTCATAAATGAAAACTCTCATATTCATCATAGCATTCTAACTGAAAGTTAAAGCAATTAGAAGACTAACCCAGTATCACACATTCACCATCCAGTATCATATACCCATGATCCAGTCAGTCCCAAAAGCCCCCTCTGTAAGTGCAGGAGGATTTGGAAAGGCATCCAGATAGATGCCATAATTCCTAGATGGGAAGAAGAAGAGGTAAGATGAATAAAAAAGAATGAGAGAAAGGCAAGACAAAACCCTAACAGTACAGACACCTACATCCTGTGCCTCCATGTCCACCATCCAGGACCTAAGTTAATATGAGGCCAGTTCCAAAGGGTCTGTACGGCCCTAACTGTGTGACATCACCAGTTTCAGCCTACAGAAGCTCTCTCATGTGTGTGCTGCTCTGGGCCTGTGGCTTTTCTTTGCAGATGCTCCCGTCTTCCTGAAGTCTTAATGAACCTTTGGCTTCACTCAGACATTATGGGACCTCTTCTCAGGGGCACTTTGCCTGATTTCCAAAAGCTTTCCTCTGAAATCAGAATGGAAGCTTCTATAACCCCAAAACTCTTGTATTCCATTTTCTGATAAAACTAGCATTATGTGAATGATGCTGAGGTCTGCTACCAGTTTGAGTAGTAGCCATATCCCCTTGGAGCATGGCACTAGTGACCTCTGAGCTCCTGAGTAGCTGATCACCATGAAATGAATCCTGGGGAGCATCCTAGGAGCCCCTTCTTTAGCAGAGGCCCAAGTGTTGTCTTCTCAACTGAAAGGTTTACACATTTTACATTCATTAGGCTGCATTCAGTGATGTCTTGTTGATTTCTGATCTCAAAATATCTTTCTTCTTATTTTTGTGCAAAGTATTTTGCTTCTCTTTAATGGTATGAAGCTCTCCAGCAACCATACTTCCTCTGGTCCTAACTTTACATGTGGTACCTTAGGACAAAAATGTAAGCTTTTCCAATTTTCTGCATTGCTTTTTACCTCAGAATTCTTGCTGTAAGTCTGGCTAAACGCAGCCAGCAATACCCTTGCCTCAACCTGAATGTTTTGGTGTCTTGAAATGTTTTGGCCAGATCAATCCCTCTACCACCCTTAAATTCAGTCTCCTGAAAAATTTCAGGACACTGACAAAACATAGACACTTTTTTACAGAGTATAGCGCACATTGCTTCTAGTCCAATTGCCGATAAAGTGCTTATTCCCAAATAACGACCCCCCCCCAAGCTTGCCATTACTGTCCTGCATTTTTATCAGCATTCTGGCCTTCTGCTTTCTCCCAAGAATCCTCCACTAGGCTCTGCTTATAGCATTTTAGGGCTATAAAATGCTGTAGCCTGATTGCTATAGCCTTCTCTAGCCTGATTCTGTAAACAAAAGGTTTCCAGGTTGGCAAGTTAGCTCAGCGGTCTAGAGCACCTCCTTAGGTAAGCTCAGGCAAGCTCACAGAGACTGGGGTTCAATACCAGCCCCGCCTTCAGGGTGGGCTGAGTTAACCATACACACATACATACACACACACACACACACACACGCACACACACACACACACACACATACACGCACGCTCACACAGGCTTCCAAATCTTATGATCAGGTATCCTTACAGGAACAAACCTGCTCTTGGTACAAATTTTCTTTCTTCCATCACTGAGACCCAAGGAAATTTAATTTGGCTCTCAATGTTAGGGATTCCATGCATGGTCAGCTGTCTTTTTTTTTTTTTCAGCTGTCTTTAAAGCAGGAGTAGCAAGGTGGAAAGGCATGGCTGAGCAAGCTGTTGGTTCATGATGATCAGGAATCGGAGCATGTGAACAGTGCCAAAGAGGAAGGAAACAGATGTAGCACCAAATATCATGCATCCATGGTCCAAACAGGTGCACTCAGAAGTGTAGTTTACTAATTGATCCTCTGAATATTTCTTAATCCAATCAAGTTAACAGCTTATGATAATGATCACAGTAGATCCAGACATATTGATTTGTTATTGTAAAGTACTGATAAGAAACAGTAAATGAATCAAAAGCTTAAAAATCAGATTATGAGAATTATTCGAAGGCACTAACCTTTCATTTTTCATAGCAAGGAACCTGTAGGTATTTTCTAAGACAACCAAGAAACAGATATCTAAGACACTAGAGATCAACAGAAATAGCTAAATCTGGTGACCTCAGGCTATAAGTCTAAGATGAGGGAAATAATTCTAATTTTAACTTTTATACACTTCTGTGCTAAATATTTTTTTAGCATGTCTGACATTTTAAAGTAAGAAAATCCAAGATACTATGACTAGCAGCCTTGGTTTGTCAAAGGGCCAGAGAAAGGCAAAAAAGGACCCAAAATGTGGGTAAAGAAGAAAAATACTATGATATATGACTTCAAATAAATCATGAATTTTCATGCTCCTTTTCTTCCTTATAAAACAAAGATAATGTTATAAATTGTATAGTTATAAAAGTTATGCTATATTTACAGGATTATTATAAAAATAGATGTCTAGTACATAGTAGGTAATTGATAACATTAGAGACAAATATCATTTGATTGCTTATGCAGAAAATGATCAATAATTATTGCTGACTCCTTTCATTGAAGACTCGAGTTTCAGGAGTCTCACAGTTCTGCTCTTCATGTTTAACCATTCTTCTGTTGTGGAGTTGTGTTACCACTAGTGCTGACCACTGTGCAAGTAAGGATCTTGAGCAGAGAGTAGAGGGTTGAGAACTTGTGTCCTCTGCTGAGTCATGAAAATCCTCCTCTTGTTCTGCCTCCTTGTGCTGTGTTCATCCCCTCTAGTCTGCTGGCTTCCCAGTGTCAGATCCTCTTACTTCACCCTTCTCTCAAAACCTGCTCTGTCTACCTGTAAAAAGACATAGTCATTAAGCAAAATCGACAACACACCATTATGTTCTTCATGCCTCTTCATTGGCATTTTAATGTAAAAGTATTTTTTGTTCAATTTTCGTGATCATTTACTTGTGCATTTTTCGCAAGTGGTATTTTTGGTGCTGTTGCTGACCCCTCTCCGGTTCTTTACGGCTTCTATCTCACACATCACGTCCTCCTCCCAGGCCCTCTGTACCTTCCTGAAAATCCCACACCTGCCAGATACCAAGAAAACATATTTTAAAAACAAAGTAGATATCTCAAAAGTGAAAGATACTTACTTGAGGTGTCCATTATCTCTGCCTTCTCTTCCCTAACAACAGAAGAGATGAGGACACTCTAGGTTGTTTTACACTCTGCCTTTCTTGTTCCTTCTTATCTTCAAGGGCAACTGAAGAGTGGGTTTTACCAGCCTGTAAATCAGCAGCAGCTATAAAACACATCGGTTCTTCAAGATGACTTTCCCCTTGTGGGATACTTTATAGCTATAGAACATCCCCAACATATCAATGACCAGATTCATTACTTCAAATGCATATTCTGATGGACACATTACAGAATTGTTGGAGAAGGTAGGTGTGGGAGGAGAGTCTACTGTGGCAAACCCCTGCTGTTTCCAACTAACTTGGAGGACTGAGCCAATTAGCAGATCCACCCTCACCCTCAGATCCTTAACTAATGAGTTGTAGTGAGGAAACCCTCCACAGATCCAGCTTGCCAAGAGAGTGCATGGGAGAAGGAAGTTTTATGACAGAGATGGGCTGTCCGTCCCAGGTCAAGCCACTCGCTTCATCTCACACAAGAAACATTTGCCAATACACCCAAACCTGGTGTCAGTTCTACGTTTTATGAAATTCTGCCCTCTATTAAAAAATATTTTGGCAATGAAAAGATTTTAAAATTATGAAATACATCATTTATAATCTCATTTTTTGGGTGTGAGATTTATCTTTCCCGTTGTAGTTGATGTAAAGAAATAAATTCACATTTTCATAATCAGGTCGTAGATTGTATTTTTGTTCCCAGTGCATTTACTGTAACCTACAACATTTTGAGGTCCTGTTTTCAACTGTTAACTATAAACACTCAGAGGAAAGCATCCCCTAGAGAAAAGAGAAAAGCCAGTATTTCCAGTATTACTAGTAACTTCTTCATAAGGATGAGCCAAGCTCAAGATCGCCCAAGAAAGGAGTCACCTTGAAGCAAAGAAAGGATACTTTATTCACCCTCCTGAAAGGGAGAAATGATCCAAGTA
>NW_004524829.1:495151-502152 GCF_000260255.1 Octodon degus | reverse complement strand
CTGGTTTGTGACTGAGAGCTTTAAGCACCAGGATAGATCAGGATGCTCCTGGTTTCTTTTTGTGTAAGAACACAAACGCAAACTGACTTTTTCTCTTTTTTTGCAGAACTGTCTGAATACTTTGATTGTTTTGGTCTCATCTACGACAGGTTTGTATAGAAAAGGATCCTCATGTAAATCTCGCAGTGCACTTACACAGGCTTTGAGTTCAGTCACATAGTCTGAAAGAACAATGACTGAATAATAAAGTCCAGCAAGATTAAGCCGATCCATTGACCCATCTGAAATGCAATGCTAGGCCCCAGATCCAGCTGGTTGTACCCATCAGCATAGTTTGCTCTTCATAGCCTAAGTTAAGTGAAAGGTAAAAACAACAATTAGTTACTTGCTTTGAGTTATTCAGAAACTTCACTCCGCTCTCTGTTCGGCCTTAGCTGAAGAGATTGTGTCAAGTGCCTTGCAAGTGAGACTCAAGCATTCTGCCGATGTCACTGACTTATGACCTGACGGGTCATACAGTTCTAAACAGAGCCATGCACAACCTGACCAAATGAACAGAGTATGTGGGATTAGGTTAAAAGAGTGATTTCCTGCACAGAATAGCATTATCCACAATTTTCAGACTTTTGTAAATAGTACTTAGGGCCATTTTTAGTCCGTTAGAGTGCTTTTAGTCATGATGCTGAACTAAATAGCAGTCATTGATGAAAATCCCATGGATGAGCTGGTTACTTTACTCAGCAAATTACAGGCTTTGGTGAACTATTTGCTAAGATTCCTTGTAACATATCCATTGATGGAATAGAACTTTAGAAGCCTTAATCTAATTATGACTAAAGCAAATTCCTAAGTGAAGTAAGGATTACAGGTGGAGAATTTCTTTCTTCTTGTTTTTTTAACAAGAAAAAACACTGTGAGAGTTTTATTGACTTAATTTTTAGAAAGGAGAGTAAATAGGAAGTCAGTGATGACCTTCTGATCAGAGGACAGAAAAGTTTCCATGTAAGATTATGCAAGGGGAGAGGAAGAGACCAAAAATTACTCTTACTTAATGAATTACACAAATAAAGAAATGATACATTTATTGATAGCAGTTAATTTAATTATGCTAAGAAGTCTACTGAATTCAAACATGTGACATTGTTTATATGCACATATTGTGGAACAGTTGGGAAAACATTATGTTTGCCATCATTTATGTCTGCATACATTAAAGCATGGTATTTACCACTATTCTGAAGTCAAGTTACCAGCTGAGAACATCATGAACTTAGAAAAGAGAAAGGAAAAACAAATCACAGTGTGATCAGAGAAGTTCACATAGGGGATTGGGAGATAGCTCAGTAGAATAAGTGCTTGCCTGGCAAGCACAGTGTCCTGAGTTCAATCCCTGGTACTGAAAAAAAAAAAAAAAAGTTTGAAGAGCTTGGTTGTGTACTCTCCAGGGCTCTGGATTGGAATCTCATTTGTACTTTTCATACTAGTAATTACTAATGTGAGATGTTAATTTCTTCTCACTTTTGGATGGCTCCTTCCAAATATGAATATTCTAACACCCTCTGCTTACTCTTTCCTTGCAGAAAGTTTAATAAATGTTTCTGATTTGCTTGAAGAAAAAGTAGAAACTCATTCTTTTTGCACTTCCAAAAGTTACACAACTAAAGTGGCATGTGGGAAGCACAGATATCTGACACTGTTGGGTTTCAGCCCCGGCTTTCCCCAGCATTGCCTTAGAGCCTGGGCCATCTGTGAGGCTCCAGGAGGAGAAATGCATTGTGCATGCCGGGCAGTGTGAAGCAGCACAGCATTGGAGAGAACTTGCATATTGTGCTGTGGGAAGTAGAATATGCTTTCACAGCTTGCAGGCTCTAGGCTTCGTAAGATCAAGTCCTATCCAAGATGTGGGGATTGCTGGACCAGAAACCTCAGGCCCAGGACAGAGTTTCAAAGCTCTTCTGTATTCACTCCCTGCTTCTTCCTTATGCCTCCTACTATGCAATGGAAGAAAGCTATGCTTGATTGGTTGTCTTTCTCTGGGCTTCAAGACCAGCCCATGCCCTGGTTGGTGGCTTCTGTGGCCCCAGATCCCTCACATTTTGCTGCAAAGCTCTTTACTTCTGATTTACCAGATCACACATGCATTTTCATCCCTTCTCTACTGATTAGATCCATCCTCTCACCGTGTTTATTTGTTGTCTGAGTGATTGCAGTTTCCAACAAAGGCTTTGCAGTCTTGACAGAAGAAAAGTACCACCTCTGGCTAGATCTCTATTCATCACTTTGGCTGCTTCTAAAGGTCCTTAATGTTCTTTCACTTCACTTGATATTTGTGTTAGCACATTTTCTGTTGCTATAACAAAATACTATATACTGGGAAATTCATAAAAATGGGGGTTAGGTTCTAGAGGCTGGGAAGTCCAAAAGCAAGATAGCAACATCTACTCAGGCTCTAGTGGGGTTCTGATGCTGCATCAAAACATGTCAAAAAGCAGAAAGGATTGATGAAAAAAATTAAAGAGAAAGCTTAAGAATCCAACTGTGCTTTTATATCACCCTATTCAAAGTATAATAAGCTCACTCCTGTGAGAACTACATGAAACCTTCATGAACACAGAGCTCCCCAAACCTATTAATTGCCCTATCGTCCATTAACACTGTTTGTTTGGAGACCGAATTTTAACATAGCTTTTGGAGAGCACAAGGCACATCCAAACTTTCCTTCTCTTCTTTAAAGAAGCAAATTTTCATGTGAAAGTGAATCTGTTGTTGAGCTTTCCCATCTACTCCATGGCTTGTCAGTCTATTGGCATAGTAGTACTACAAAGTTTTCATCAGAATATTTATACTTTATTGTTTGGTGAGGCTAATTCTAACTCTCTTACATATTTTCATTGTTTCCCTGGCTATTGTTTTATGATTGCTTTTATAGGATTCTCAGTATTGACTTGTTTAGTTTGAAAAAAGACTTGCTAGTGGGTCAGGTGTGACAGTGCGTGTCTATAATCAGGAGGCTAAGCAGGAGGATTCTCCAAGTTTGAGTCAACCTTGGCTACATAGTGAGTTCAAGGATAGCCTGAAATTCACAGAAACTTTGTGAACAACAAAAAACACTTGGTATCCTTTTTGGGGAAGACACGACTTTTTGTTCAAATTCATACTAAAACTTCAGATTCTTGGCTTCTTCTCTTCTGATCATGGAGCTTGTATTAGTTTCCTAGGGCTATTAGAACAAATTACTACTAGCTGAGTGCTCTAAAACAGCAGACATCTATGCATTTATGGTTCTGGAGGTTAGTAGTCTATAATCCAGTTGTTGAGAAGCCCATGTTCTTTCTAAAGACTCCAGAAAAGAACCATTCCTGCTTACTTTTGTACCATACTGTGGCTGGCAATTGCTCATTTTTGTCTTATGTTTACCGCACTCTAGCTTCTACCTCTACAATCACGTAATGTTCTTCCTAGGGCTGCTGTATTTTTATATGTCCATGTTGAAGGATACAATAATTGGGTTTAGTGTTCACCTAAGGCAGCATGACATCTTCTTATCTCATCACATCTACACACACAAAAAAAAATATATTTCCAAAACAGGTCACATTCTGGGATTCTGGGTAGATAAAAATTTGAGGGAGGCACTACGAGACTCAGTACAGGTCTGCCTTGGTAAGGAGGAAAACATGTGTGAAGAGCCGGCTAGAAGCAGACTGACAGGTCCCAGAAAGTGTGACTACTGTCTTCATAAACACCTCCCTGTTGTCTTGCTCCCTCTTGTAGCTCTGATCCTTTTGCCCTGAGTCCTTTCCTACTCAGTTTCTACAGCGGTCCCATGCTCTCTCAACTTTTACTTCCCTCATCTCCCCCTGTCCTGCCCCCAGCTGTTCTTTTTCCACCTAAGCAGCTCTGCAGTTCAACTGTGTTCACTCTTTTGAAAGTCACCTAGAGCCTCCTTTTACCTGGTTGAAACCTTCTTGAGGGTGAAACATCTAGTGCTTAGGTTGCATCATTTGTGCTTTTTTCAAAATCTGCATTGCAAACCAAGGGTACTTTAAGGCTCTCCTTTTTTGCTTGTCCTAAAAAGGTTGTGATTCTTTGACGTATGTATTCCAGAGCTTCATGAATTATCTTCATGAAGTCACAAAATGTGGTCTGTGGCCAAAAATTTATAAAATTGCACTGACTTGGCTATCTTTAGGTGTATTGTATGAGCCTACTCCACTCCAAAACCACCATCACCACACCATTTTCTAGCCCCTGGAGGCCTATATTCCACCTGCATATGTCCATTTCTGGGGACATTTGAGTTTGCAACTCCATTCAAAGACTCAGTGGATAAATTAGGCAATCCATGAGCTGTCCTTGTTGTCTTTGAAACCCTAGACTTTCTAGCCGGTGACTTCACAGCAGACTTAGCTGTGCCTGCTAATAGAATTTGCTTTTGGGTGGAAAGGGAATACATTTTTTCTCATTGATTTAAAGGAGTTATTTTTATTTATTAAGGCTATTAAGTTGTTGTATATGTGGTAAAATTTTGCCCCTTGTTCAACATTTGCCACTCAATTACTTTAAACTGCAACAGATACGTAGTTTCATTTAATTGTCAATTTTCTTTTATGGTTGTTGCTTTTAGTATCATGATAATAAACATAAAAAATGCCCAACTCAAATCAAGACTGAAAATTCATTTTATTTATAGATTGATTTTTAAAAATTATAACAACTCAATATATTCAAATTATTCTATATATTTCTATTTTTGACAGTTTCATAAATGAACTACTTTACATATAATGTGTTTTAGGATCATATTTCATTATTACAAAATCAAATATGCAAATTTTAGGAAATTATAAAGACCAAAAACTAAAATATGTGAACATTTTTTATTACTCACAGAATACCCCTCTAACATTATGTTGCAAACTTTTCATATCTTTTATAAGTTTTGCAACAAAATGAGTTCACATTGAAAATATTGAACATAATGTTCCTATTGAACATTTTTCCATTTCAATTTTTTTTACCTCGTATAGTGAATAGGCCATATTAAGTTTCCAATAACTACCTTCTAAGGTCTTTGAAGCAAGATTATCCTTTCCAATTTGACTGCTTATTATATTCCTCAAATCTCTCTCAAAAAACACTGGCTCTGTTCAAGTGATCAGGCCAACGTCCTTCAGCATAATTTTGCTTCTGTTACCTTTTGTCTCATAGCATCATTTAGTTTGTTTCTCTATCCCATGTACAAGCAACTCAAGTGAGTCAGATCTAAAGGTTGATGCACACCAACCAAATATGTTGACAGGTAATATGATATCCACAACTGAGGTTCTCTCCCTCAGTCTCTGGATGTATAGATTTTCATACTGGGGCCCATGGTGAGCTGGGGAAGAGCAGGAACTGGCAAGTACAGCCTACAAACACCTTCCTCCACAGTCATTTTCATTGGGTGGTACAGAGCCATAGCAGCACTTGTAACTAACTTAGAGTTAGTCATTAGTAAGAAAAAGCTATAGTGCTAGAACTTCTTGAAAACTTGATGGGTTTGCAAGGACCAATAGCTGACAGTATTCCTATCACCATCTGAAGCTTTATTGGATGTTAGAGGGAAGGTGTCTGCTCTTGTTTCTTGTGTGTAGCACACATCTTTTGACTGATTTTATAACCACTTGGGCACAAAATACAAATGGGTCTGGTAAAGCAATGTTATTAATTATATACTCACGTCCATTGTGCCTATTTTATAATTTAGTCTAATGATCTCACCGAATGATTTGGTCTGGTGATCACGGATGAGCTTTTGTCGATCTATGTTTGTGTACCTAACTATAACTTTACTTACATACTTCAGTTCTAGATCTCATGGAGTATGTAAATTCATAAACATGATAGATGCGTTGTGAATTATCTTTCTTTCCAATTTTTAAATTTAATTTTGTCATTCATGACTTTGGTTGTTTTGCCAGCCAAGTTTCCCCTCTCACTTTTTTTTTACTCATTCTTCTTTATATTCTCTTTTCTTTCTTCATTTATTCCTTCTTTCTTTCACTTGCTCCTTTTTCTTTTTCCTTCCAGCCTTCTCTGTCTTCCTTTATTCCTGCTCTTTTAAATTTAAAATACACAGTTTAAACTAACAAACACATTCCTTCTAGATTTTTGTTTCTCTGACTTGGTGACTTCCCCTTTGCCCTTTGAAATTAAAATTTATTCAATTTTTCAATCAATCTCTGCTTTCAGTGTTACCTACCTTTAGTGTTGTGCCACTGTTTCCTTCTATTACTCTCATGCTGTTTGCCTTCTGTGTACCCTTTTGTTATATTGCTCATTTTCTTTCTCGTGTGCATTTTTCTTAAAGAATTATGCTTCAGGGGCCATGGAGATGGCTCAGTAGAATAAGTACTTGCCTGGCAAGCACAAGGACCTGAGTTCAATCCCCAGTTCTGCAAAAGGAAAAAAAAAAGAATTATGCTTCAGAGAAACTTCTGCAGAGAGGTTAATGGATACTTCAGGAAAAATAGAATACATACACTCTCTCTGATTCAAAAAGACAAGGAAATATTTGGGAATAAATTTAGGAGATCCACAAGAAATGTAAAAATAGTGGGCTCCTAAGAATCTTAAGAATTAAATAATCTAGGGCTGGCTAAATAGCTCAGTGGATTAAAGTGCCTGCAAGCAGGCACAGGGACAAGGGGTTCAATTCCCAGGCCTGCAGTGTTGGCCCCAACCCTGGGGTGTACTGAGGTGGCAATTAAGATTGGACATGGTGGTGCACTTCTGTAATCTCAGCTCTTGGGAGGCTGTAAACAGGCAGATCACTAGGAGTCTGATCTAGTAGTGAGACCCTGAATAACCTGTAGAACCTTCCATAAAATAAAAAAATAATAATAATCTGTTTAAGTAGATTTAATCATATCTTTTGATCTTACTTTAGTCTGCACACTTCTTTTTTTTTCAAAGTTTTATTGATAAACAGATAGCAATGAGACAGTTTCAAATCAAAT
>NW_004524829.1:489598-495051 GCF_000260255.1 Octodon degus | reverse complement strand
AATTGGAAGTACAGTTTCAACAAATAACACACTGTATATATTCTTCTTAGTGGTTAATTGCTGTACAAGAAGTGGACTTGTGATCCTATTTACAAACACCATTAGAACAAATCATTCTATTCATTAAGAGAATGCAACTATATATCTATCCTAACCACTTGCACACTTCTTGATAACACATAGAGCAACAATTTCTGGGACGATAGCTGTGCGATACAAAGTGGAAAATATAAGGTGATTTAGACACACACATGCTATTATATTACTGTTCACTTTCAGCCCTTCTTATAGTACATTGAGTGTATTTTTCTGAGGACATGTTGAAGTGATCTCTTCTTTTGTTAAAGAAGTCCCTTTATCTGGACTCTTTAACACATAACCTGCACTTATCTGTTAATGCAGGCTGCTTATCCCCTGGTGTCTTGGTGTCATTCTACTGCCATTGTAGTTTACCAGATGAGACATCATTACCAATTGATTCAATCAAGCTATTGAAAAGAAATTCATAGTAACAACTATAGCTTGGCTTCAGGCATAGGTCCAAGTTGCTGTAGGTAGGAAAGGAAGTACAATGGCCAAGGGAGAAACAGACAATCTGAAGTCCACATGAAGATGTGCAGGCACTTAGCACTGAAGAGGAGAAGCTGGCTTTAAAAGGACCAGCATCATCACATTAAGCTGGTACTTTTGTTCCAAAGAGTTCAAAGAACTTCAAAGGCTCCAGGACAAAAGTATTTTATTACAGCCAAAAAATATCACATGGAGCTTTGAAATAACCATCGATGGTTTGATGGTTTACTAGTTTTCAAAGAAATAGAATACAATAAACCTTGCAGGATGGTCTGTGAGATGAAAGGCCTTGAGGATAAAGAGTTTAAGGAAAACAGGGTTATGGTGACAGCCCAGCACTCAGTGTGTCTTTCTGTGGCTAAGCCATTTCATTTTCCTCCTCCTCAGTTACCACAGCAATTGAACAGGAGCAGAGCAGTAGCAAGTAATTCAATGATGCTTATGTCTATGAGCATCTAAAACCTGTAAATATATGAATATGAATTGTGCAGTGTTGCTCTTGCAAACTATGTCACAATAAAGACCCTAGTACTTGCTCTTACATGGATGTTGGAGGATTTCTATTGAATGATGTTTGCTGCTCCCTGCTAGAGAGTTGTCCAATAAATACACTATATCCTTACCAGTGATTTTTAAGAAAGATAATAGACTACTATAGAAATATTATCCATTTCCTACTTGCTAGTGAAATTGAACAATTTCATCCATCTTTTGGTCATTGCAGTTTTCTAATCTCTAAATTGTTGATAGCCATTGCTCAGTCTTGCAAATTTTGTGATTTTTAGTTACTTACAACAGCTCAAAAATATTTTGAGTGCTTTTTGAACTGAATCCATTGCTGATATCCATTTTGCAAATCTGTTTTATTAAGAAATGTAAAATTTTACAGCATCTTGTCCTTAAAATTTAGTGTGATCAAATTTATCAGGGGCCAGATAGATAGCCCAGTGGTCTAAGTGCCGGCTTGGCAAACACAAGGACCCGGGCTCATGCCTGGTACCACATGCCATGCCGGTCTTGTGCTGAGCCGGCCACCAAAACCAAGTATGGTGACACACACCTATAATCCTAGTGCTGGGGAGGCTGAAAACAGGAGGATCATTATGAGTCTAAGCTGTGTGGTAAGACCCTACCAAATGTATATAAAAAGGAAAAGAAAAATTCATCCTAAGTTCAAGTTCATGTAAAACATTACTGTGTATTTTTTTAAAGAGTTTTAAAGTTTTATTTTTCAGATGTGTGCACTTTATCCTACCTGGAGAGGACTTTCTTACCATTTATTTATTTCAAGACCCAAAAACATTTAGACTAATTACAATGCAGCTTCTGTAATTTCTTATAATACATAAACACTTCACATAAACTCTTAAAAATGCAAACACAACTAAACAACATACTATGTGATTTTCAAAAGCAATGTCTGTTTAACACAGAATAAGGTGACAAAATATCAAAGAACTTCCACACAATCAAAACATAATTAGCAGCAAACTTCAGACTAAACAAACACAAAACTGTCTTTTCAATTTCCAACTTTATTTTTAACTTTGTTTCGTAAAGTCACTGGTAATTGAGCCTTCTTTTATGTATGGATCTGTAAAGGTAAAAAATTGTATTTTCCTTGGAAAAAGTGAGGGGAGAGGAGAGAGTGTGTCATATGCACACACTCTTGGGTTGAATTCCCAGTGTTATTAAGAAAAAATTTTCTAAATATTTTTTGAAGAAATAAAAAGCCACAAACTTCCTAGCTTGTCATAAATGTGTACAACAAAAAGTGAAACAGAATCTAATTGAATTGATCCAGGCATCTCTTTTCTGTAAAACCTTTGTATTTTTTCAACATACTTGATGAATACTTAATTAACATCTATAATCAGGGAAAATGTATTGTTATTTTTAACATCACCTTTTATACACTTCAAACCTGCCCTTCCCAACCTGTTCTCCTATCCACTGGAATCTGTTACAAAAATGAACAATAGTTCGGTGTACCACACAAAGGTGCACAAAGCAGCCCATAATCTCAATTTCTTTAAATATCCAAATATTTCAACTTTTTCACCATTTTAAATGAAAGTGACAAAAAGTTAGTAGGAGAAAAAATGCAAACTGAAGATTTTTTTCTTGTATTTAGTACAGGGTCTATAGGGTCTATAGGGTCTACAGGGTCTCGCCACACAGATCAGACTCCTAGTGATTCTCCTGTTTTCAGCCTCCCAAGTGCTGGGATTACAGGCATATGCTACCATGCCCAGTCTCAGTTGCCATTTCAGTGAGCCCTGGGGACAGGACTAGCACCACACACCGGGGATCGAACCCCCAGCCACTGCACTCTGCCTAAGCAGGCACTTTAGTCTGCTGAGCTATCTGGCTGGCCCTTGTGAATATTATTTAACTAAAACTTTATTTATACCTTGCCTTCAAGCTACAAGTCTCCAGACTAGCATTCAATGAGATTCTACATACACAGTTCCAGCAGCTAGGATTACTCCAGAACACACAATTGCATTAAAAGTAAGCAACCTTCTAACTGTAACATAATCTAACTGGCCCTGAAATAGAGTCACACTGGTGAAAAACAAGAACTTTGTGGAAAGTAAAAAGGATTAAGATGTGCTAAGTACATATACCACTTCATTTGATGAATGTATTCATTAGGTATCACAAACCAATAAAAAATAAACTAAAAAAAAGATAATAGTGATAGGTTATGGCCCTCGCAAGAATTGCTGAATTACTATGGTGGTCATCTAATATGGCTGAAGCCCTTAAAATAACAGCTCATCTTCCCAGAGACCACCTCCCCTCTTCTTCTCCAACTCAGCCCAGGACGCAGTTTGCTTTCACCTTTCTCTCCACCTCAGGGAAGGCCCCAATCAGCTCCTCAGGTATATCTAAACTTCCCCCTCAAGCTCCACCCCTGGCAAAGGCCGTAAAAGCCTCAGCCTCCTCTTGTTCCGATCCAGAGAATTCCTTATCTTCCCAAATTCTCTCCGTGTCCTCTAAGATAATGAAGTCCCTTTTCCTTTATAATAAAGCCCCTTTTCCTTTTCCTTCTGCGTGTTTCTCTGCTGCGACACTGTTAAAGCCTATCAAATAGTACATATAATTGAACAGTTTTGTGTTCCTTTAAATCCCAAGGAAACCTAAAGGTTTGTTTGATTTTTGTTTTGTTTTTTTCTAAAAGTATAATACAGGGAACTGGGGATGTACTGCAGTAGTGGAGCACTTACCTGGCATGTGGGAAGCCCTAGGTTCATTCTACGGCACCGCCCCAGACGTGCCCTTAACTTCTGTTCATAGAGAGGTGAGATAAGATATTATAGACAGGTGCAATCTTTTAAATGTACAGCTGTAAGATATTTCACATGGAAAAAAATATAATAATTCTAAAGAAAAAGAATCAATGTCAAGAAACAGGTTGAAGAAAAAGAATACTCTTTAAAAAAGAAAAGTATTATCTAACACAAAATGAGATCAATAGTATTTTTAAAAAGAAAACCATTCATCCTAATGTCCTAAAAACCTGACAGGCAGTGAGGATATGGGCTACTTACAATTAAAACAGCTCCATGTGAAAAATGGAGACAACACAATGAATTAACCTGATGAAAGAAATGAATGAAACAAAATTTCATGGAAGTCTTCATGTCTATAATAATATACTAATTCACAGACTATAAAAAATACACTCAACTTTCCTGCTAATGTTTGTAATAAATTATCAATCTTCTGCATAACGCATTTAGTTTTCTAAGCCTTCTCTGTTTAGCAGCTTACGATATGTAAGTATATATATGCTGGTAACTTATCATGAAAATTGTAGTTTTCATCTCAAATTATTGATGTGCCTTTACTCATACTTGCATACATTTTATTTCCATTTTAAGAATTTCTTGTGGCTCAATTTAACCTGCATTAAGAGTCTTGATTCTTAAATGGAACAGTTTAGTACTACAGCATGATAGATTTAACATAATTATGTTAGAAATATCACTGAGTAACCTTACTGGCAGGTTTAAGTTAATTCACTGGTACAGGAAAATGTTTGATTCTCAAAATATAACCAAGATGAGACTGTATATTTATGAACAGTGAAGAATTTAGAAATAGTGAATGATGAATGATGGCAATTTTCTGCCAGTGGCTATCGATACCTGGAAGAAGTTCATTGAGTCTCAAATGTTTTGGCAAATTTGGCTGTTCCTCAGCTTCTTTAGTGTCTCTTTGAATGACTACAATGCATGACTGCACAAAAAATCAAAATTCTTTTCTGCCTAGGTAGTGCTCCCGTAGAAGACCTCTTAAAAGGTATACTTACAATTGTGAGTCCCAACAAATTTTACGAATTCCTGTAGTATTGCTTTCACTCACCATCACCATCCCATCTTCTGAACCCGTGCTTCCACTTCCAAGAAAGTGGAAGGAAGGCCATTTATTACTGGTCCAGCCATAATAAATGCCAAGGGATACAAGATCTGCAAGATAATCCGTTACTGTTCTTTTTTGGAAAACTAGCTGTAAGAATACCTAGCTGCTAGGAGCCACGCCCCACATCACTTGACCTAGGCAGAAGTAAATGAGGCCCTCTGACTCTGGATCTTCCTGTCCCACAGAGCCACCAATGGGAGCCAGGCACAGACTCGCTACGACCTCCTGCTATGACTGCCTGCTGGATGGGCATGCTTTTGCGACAGGAGGGCAGGATCAGCGCCAGACTGCAGGGCGTCTCACTCTCTCACTCAGCTGCTCTGAATCTGGAGAGGACTCATGAGGCAAAGACCTAGTTTTTTACAGTATAATCACGCCTCTCAGTTTTATTTATTGAATAAGTCATGTGTTATGCAGATATAAAGTGACCATTGTCATATACCAAATTCTCA
>NW_004524829.1:468170-489498 GCF_000260255.1 Octodon degus | reverse complement strand
TGAGTGTCTTTGGCTGTTAACACATGCCCTGATAGTGCCCCGAGATAGAGTAGAGAAAAATTGTTTTGGAGAAAACTATTACTAACCTTTATCAATATTTAAAGGTTTAAATTAGCAAGAAACAGAAACTTTGGTGACATGAATTAAATGCAAATTAAAATATAGCATTCTTCTATACAGGAGCTATTTTGTCATGAATTAGTCATAAAGGTACAAATATCACTGTAACACTCAAAAAGTAAAGAGGATCTTCAAGGAAGTTGTTGTCTGGTACTGATACATCAGAACCCAATACCCTGGGATGTTTTTGTGCTTCATTGGTAGTTTTATAGCCACTCATCCCTGACTTCTATTTCACTTATGCAGCTAGTATAAGCAATTTGCTCATATAGCAAATAATCAACAAAGTAGTTTTTGTAATATAGAAACAAAAACAATGCATAAAAATAGCAGACATTTCAATATGTAAATATCCAGGCACACCTTCCCCATAATAAAGCAGGTAATAATACTTACCTGTCATATAGAATCACCTCAAATATGACAGCTACAGTTATAGATTCATGTTATTTTGTTGCTATTTTTTGTAAATCAGACTATCACAAGAAACATCACCTCTATGATGGTAAAAAAAAAATCAGATATGTTTTGATTTCCTTCATTGTCAGGATACTTGCATTCTTTGAAAATGCAGTGTATATGAAAGTGGAAATTGCATATACCATAAAGACAGAGCCCAGGCTGAGAGGCACACACCTCAGTTTTTATCTCTGAATGCATCCAGTTCAATGTCCAAAGGATTAGGGACAATTCCATGTATGAGCTGGTCTCTCATACTGCAGGCAGGATGTGGAGCTGCCCTGTTTTTACCCACTAAGTGCAAATATTTCCTTCCAAATCCTGAAGACAACCCCAAACTACTGCATCCTCACCAACCAAGTTCCCAAATGTCACCCCAGAGCAAGGTACTACTTTAACTAAGCAACACTAGTGTAGAAGTAGGACATTAGGGTTGTACTCTACTATAGATTACAACAAATAAAACTGCTGCAGTAAATGCATGTGCACAGAGGTGCAAGATTGGAGAGGCTCCGGCCCCCAGCATAGGGTAAATTGTGATCTATAATGGTGAAGCTGACAGAGGACAGGAAATGAGACAGGACTGCTAACTAGACCTTAGTCAATCGAGAGCAGGTGAAAAGAATTTCTTGACAAAGAAGATTCCTTCTCTGGTGTTAGAAGCTAATTATGGTGCAAGACACATTTGAAGAAAATAAGACACACAGAAATGTCTCCAAAGCTAAATTCAATACTCCCTCTCTTATTCTTTGGATTCAGAACATTCTTGTTATTGTTTTATTTCCTGATTTAATTTTATTTTGTTTTGAAAAGTGAAAATAGAAGCAAAACCAAATAGAAAAGAACACAGAAACAGGGTAACATAGAACAATATATATGCTGCAGATTTTCAAAACAAGAATATTTAATAATGGCTGTTAAATTATCTATTTTTGATGTCAAATCTGTTGCTCAGATTAACATATAGTTATGCAAGATTGGACAAATATTTGAATATAAAAGCTTGCTTTCAAGAAATCTTATTTTTTTCTTTCCTTGTCCTTTTAAAAAAATTATTTTAGGGGCTAGCCAGATAGCTCAGTGGATTAAAGTACCTGCTTAGCAGATGCAGGGACCCAGGTACGATCCCTGGCATGCTAGGCTGGTCCTGGCCTTGGGGCATGCTGAGACGGTGACTGAGACTAGGCATGGTGGTGTGCAACTGTAATCCCAGTGCTTGGGAGGCTATTAACACGAGGATCACTATGAGTCTGAACTGTGTATTGAGACATTGTGGACCCTGTACTAAATACATAATAAAAAAAATTTAAAGTAAGTATACTAATTGATAAGACATTAGAAATAGTTTACATTTAAGAGACCAAGATGAGAGATATTCAACTATAAGTTTTATATTACACATTACTGTCCTTGGTGTAGTTGCTCAGATCGCAGCTCTCAGCATACAGACTTAGTCAAGGTGAAAGTTCTACACATTAACTGCTATTTTCAAAAAAACTGGTAAATTATTAGTACAACCATCTCAGCCATCCTGTATATATATTTGCACAATTTTCCCTATCGTGTCTCCTTTCTCTTATCTTCATTGTTTAATCTTTAAGTTTGGTTTCTTTTCATTTTACTGTATCTATTATACCTTTCAGGTTTTATTTATTTTTTCAGATTCTTACACTAGGGAGACAATGTGATATTTACACTTGCGTATTTGATTTATTTCACTTATGAGTATAGCGTCTAGTTGCATCCACTTAGCTATAAAGGCTTCAAGTTTGTCTTTATACATGAGTAGTACTCCACTGTATGAAAATACTACATCTTTTTCATCCATTCCTCAAGTGATGGACATTTTGTTTTCAAAATTTGTTTGTGACAAATTGTGCTGCTATAAACATGGGTGCACATGTACCACTATGGTATGATGTTTTCAGTTCTTTTGGGAAAATACCCAGAAGGGGAATAGCTGGAATGAAAGCGATTTCCAGTCCTAGTTTTTTGAAGAATCTCCACACTGATTTCCATGGTGGTTGTACCAGTCTACATTCCCACCAGCAGTGGAGAAAGGTTCGTTTTTCCCCACAGCCTCTCCAGCATTTGTTATTAGTGGATTTCTTTATGATAGACATTCTTTCTGGAGTGATCTGGTAACTCAATGTTGTTTTAATTTGCATTTCTTGAATGGCCATGGTGCTGGAAAAACTGTAACAATGGAATAGATTAAAAGATGCGGAAACCACTACAAACACACTCAGACACCTTACCTTTGACAAAGGGCCCAAACATGCTTACTGGAAGAAAGATAGCCTCTTTAACAAATGGTGCTAGAAAAACTGGCTCTCTACATGCTGAAAACTAAAATTAGACCTGGGTCTATCACCATGCACTAAACTAAAGTCAAAATAGATTAAAGATCTTAACATTAAAACAGAAACAGTAAGTCTCCTGGAAGAAAGAAATAGGTGAAAACCTTGAAGACGTATGTGTAGGCAGAAAGTTCATGAACAAAAACCAAACTGCATGGGAAATACTCCGAAGAATCAACAACTGAGACCTCATCTTATTGAGAAGTTTCAGCATTTCAAAAGAAAATCACCAGCAGAGTGAAAAGACAACCCATAAACTGTGAAAAAGTAATAACCAATAATCACTCAGACAAAGGACTTCTATCTAAATTATATGAAAAACTAAAAAAAAAGCCCCCAAAATGTAAAGACCCAATCCCAAAAAATGGGCATTTGAGATGAATACATACTTCTCAGAGGAAGAAATACAAGTAGCAAATAAATACACCAAAAAATGTTCCAGAACATTCTTTAAATATATTGCAGATATGGATAGACAAGATCTATCACTTTTTAAAGTTACTGTTCTTTTTGCCCTTTCTGTTAAACTCATATGTTGTGATATTACTGAATCTCTTTCATTGGAGATGCTTGTCTAGCTCCATTGCCTGCAAAACTGGAAACTTTCCCTCTATCTCTTGGGGGTCCGTTTTTGTCTCTGCATCTCCCCTTTGATCTGATACCTACAAAAAAAAAAAAAAAAAAAGGAAAAGTGGATTTAAATCTTTGAAGGAGCCTACTCCTGGTATGATACCTTAAAGGTCATTTCTCCCTGATACATTTATTGTAGCATCAATGGACAAGTGATAGAAAAGAAACAGATATAGGAGACAAACTAAAGCATCATGCAGAGTAACCTCTGTACAGATTTGTTAGTCTAACCAGGAAATTCACAGGTGCAATAGGCATGTTAAGTAATCTACTACTCCTCCTCTGGAGACGTAACAGTGCACTAAAATCTAATCTAAAAAATCTCACATGAGATATATTTTACTTGGAGAAATGTTATCACTTAACAAGATCATGCTTGCCTGAACCTAACTGTTCAAACATATTTCTGATTCCACAGTTTTAATATCCATTCATATAAGACTTTTTTCCTGCTATCAATTCATGTGAATTTTGGATTTCATTCAGCCTGAGATCATGATTAAGATCCTCAAAGCTGGCCCTGTTCCTTGTATAATGACAGCCTGCTGAATTTAAGAGGGAATTAATGAATGAATAACTCCAAGAAATGCTATGAATATGTAAACTCTGTTAATTTATCCTTCCGTTATTATTGTAGCACACCATTTTATCCAGATCCTTAACCTTCACCATCTGCTCCATAAGGAAATTTCAGTAAGAATAAAGCACAAAACCCTGAAACAAGGAGTAATTTGGAAGTGATCCTGCAATGCAACTGATAAAGTCTGGCTTTCTAATTTCAGTTGATCATTACTCAGTGCTCCACATTCAATATTTATACCTCTGTTTTTCTCTGATACCTCTGTGCCCACCCTGCCTACAGAGGCAACCTAAAGGCAAAACATAAAATTATTAGGAACACAAATCCTATTTACTTATTCTTACTTATCCAAGAGGCCTCCATTAATGATAAAACCAAATAATGTCCCAAGTATTTCTCAAACTGTAAAGCATTTCTATTTTGAGTGTCCAGTATGTATCAAGCATAAGCCTACACATGTTTAAAATAATTTTATTGAGAAACAAATAGCAATGAGACAGTTTCAAAGCCGATTAGTAGGACAGTTTCAATAATTAATACATTGCATATTGTTGTCTTCTTAGTGGTTATTCATAGTACAAGATGCAGACATGATATCTTTTCCACAGACATTATTAGTACAAATCTCTCCATTCATTGAATTAAGAGAAAGTATCTGTATATCTATCCTAACTATTTTGAATATACAGATACAAAATGGTCCTTCATTTGTATCCCCTTTTTTGTTTAGTTTTGTCAGAGAACAGTATTCCATTGTCATTTAAATACTGTAGGTGCATGAATTCAGTAAAATAGTCCAATATAATCCAGTATTCCTTAATAGGAGTGGGTTATCCATAGGATTGGCAATGACAAAAGTTGTTGACTTGAGCCTTTTACAGGTCAGCATATTAATATGGTGTTACTTTTTATACTTCATTTTTATACTTTTCTGCTGGATGGTCAAGACCAAGGTAAAGCAAGACCTATATAACAAGAAATGTAACTTTTGTATCTGATAAGATCAGTCAAATCCCCTCAGGATTTACCCTGAAACCCTGTACCGCAGTGTGTAGATCCTTCATCAGTGTCAGCCATGTGGAAGAGTCATGACCATTGTTTGACCAATTTGCTCTCTGTGATGGCCTGAGAGAATGTTTTCTCTCTATGTGACTCTCCTTAAAGCCTACACATTCGTGGACATGGACAGTTCCCTTTATAGGAATCTGTTCATGGACTTCATTTCTGTACCATCACTAAATCCTATTCATGTTCATATTCTTAATGTGTAGGCCTACACTACTAAGAGAATATCTGGGATAGGGTAGTTTATAAAGGGCAGGATTTTTTCACTGTTCTGGAGACTGGCAAGCCTAAGATCAAGATGTTGATGATGGATGTCTAGTGAGAGCTTGCTCTATGCAACTTCACATAGCAGAAGCAGATGGGTCAACAAGACACACTCCCTCTGCCAAACCCTTTTAGAAGGGAACTTAATCACATCTACAGAGAAGGAACCATCGTAGTCTCATCACTTCTTCAAGGCCCAACCTCTTAATGTCACCACATCAGCAACATGTGAATTTTTGGGGGATCATTGCAATCAAACCACAGCAGGGACAGTAGTCTATTCAAGTCTAACATCTATGAATAAAAATTTTGGAGTGTCTCAGGATTTGATTGGTCAAACAAAGGGCTTGATAGTAGTGACTAGTGAAGACCAATAGCAAAAGTTTATAGAGTTTTACTTATTTTATAAACGGTGAACTCTGATGTGCATAATCTGGGTTCAGAAATCAAGTTCTGTTCTCCTCATAAAAGAATTAGTGGTAACTCCCAACCAAGCAACTAAGCCAATGTTTGTGATGGGCTATGTTTTTCTTCATTTGGATTTATTCCTCTTTTGTCTGTATTGTGCCAGAGTCCCCAACTCTTGCTTGTAGTTTTGCTAGTAGGTTTAGTTTATTAAGGAGTCTTTTAAAGCTTTAATATTTTTCACATGATCTTTATTAATTACTTTCTTCCAATTTTTTTTCCTTTAATGCCTTGAAAATATCATTGATGATTTTTAAAGTCTATAATCTGAATTTTCCTATTTGTGAACTTCTTTGGATATTATGCTGTGAAAACTGTTTTTAAATAATTATTTCATTGATTGGGTGGTATATTTGAGGGACTGAAATTTAGAAAATACTAGATCTGAGGCTAGTTCAGTGGTTTCCTAGTATCATGAGAAGGAAAATATCACAGACATAAGAATGGGATTAATTTATAATATTCTACATCAGAACTGGGGAGATAGCTTGGTGGTATAAGTGTTTGCCTGGCAAGAGCAAGGACTTTGTTTGATCCCCAGTACCACTTGACATCCCAAACTCTGAACACTGGGCACACTATGCAGGCCACTAAAACTGGGCATGGCAGCACACATCTGTAATCCCAGCTCTGGGGAGGCTGAGACGGGAAGGTCACTATGAGTCCAAGCTGCATAGCAAGACCCTGTACTAAATAAATAGATAAAAGATATTTAAAAATTAATAATAATATTCTACATATTCCACAGCACAGTAGGGTAAGTATGGTTGGCAACGATCAGTTCAATATTTCAAAAAAGCTAATAGATAAGATATTGAATATTTTAATATTCAAAAAAATGACAAATGTTTAAGGTGATAGACATGCCAGTTATCCTGATCTGATCATTACATATTATATGCATATATTCAAGTGTATCCCATAAATATATGCAATTGTGTATCAGTTAAACTATTTTAATAAAATATGATAACAAAATCTTAAAGATTAATTTCTGTTGACATTATTGACACTGTTGGTTCGTCAAACATTTTGTAGGTAAGAGAGAACAAACACTTTTTAAATGATTTAATTCTTTGGATTTAAGTACATGAATCACAAACGGAATACATTTTACCTGAACTCCACCTGACATTTATTTCAACTCTTCACATTTTGCAATGCAGGCTTCGGAGGGTCTTCTCAGCATTGCAATTTTTCAATAAATCAATCTTTTACTTGTTCCCCAGGGTCACATCTTAGAAAACTTCTTTGAGCAACCAAATCTACCTCAAGGATTTGATTTCAAGGAAAAACATACATACCCATCCTTTCCTAGGAGGGGACCCACGAGATCAACATTTTTAGATTCCACATATTAGTGATATCACGTGTCATTTTTCTTTCTGTCCTCGATTATTCAAAGGACTATCCCCCAAGTTCACCCTGTTCTTACAAAGGATAGGATTTTGTGTGTTTTATGGCTGAGTGCCATTCTTGCATGTATATATACTCATTTTCTTCATCCATTTATCCAGGTAGACACTCAGACTGCTTCCATGTCTTAGCCGTGGTGCGTAGTACCAGAGACAGAAGTGGTTAGGAGGGAGAGGAGGTTGAGGAAGCGCTGATGAGAGGACACAAACTTGCAGCTGGAGTGCATTTCAAGAGAACCATTTCATGTGGATAATGATGATATACTGTGTTCTTGAAAAATATATTGTGCTTTCAATATAAAAAAATAACTATGGGGCTGGGGAGATGGCTTAGTGGAATAAGTGCTTCCCTGGCAAGCGCAAGGGCCTAAGTTCAATCCCCGGTTCTAAAAAATAAAAAATAAATAATAAAAAAATAACTATGCAAGGTGCTGCATTATTTATTAGCTATATTTAATCATCCTGCAAGTATATAATTAGATAGATATTATATATACTTTCAGAACATGTTGGATATGGTAAAAACATACGATGCTATTTTTCAGTTAAAGTTGACAAAATTTTTTTGAAAAAACAAGATCTATTATAAGGAAATGAAAACTGTCCTACTCCCAAGTGTGGGCTATACTGACCAAACATCTTATGTCTGGGAGAAAACTCCTCCCAGTGCTACTCACAGGGTTCTAAGTTATCAAGGTATCCTCATGAACATTTCAAAAGTAATTTACAGGTATGACTGCATTAACCTGATGCTTGTGGCAAACAGTAACTGCCTCACCAGATTGTCCTAGGTATGGAAGAAGCCAGCTTGTTGATTCAACATTTAACAAGTCTTCAAGGTAATTCTAAATTTTGAAAAATGACAAGAGAAACATGATCAAAAAGTTCTGTTAAAACAATAGGACATTATTCCTAAAAGCTTTTCACATATGCTCTCACAACATTTTCATTTTATTGCTATCTACATCCCGGAATCATTGGCAGGTTGCCTCCAAATAGGCAAGAGCATGCTAGGAAAAAGAAGATGACAAGCAGCCCACCAGTGCAATGATGTCATCTGAACAGTAATTAAAACCAGCATGTGTAATGGTTGATGCACTGTGTCAACTTGAGAAGTTTAGAAGTTTAACTAGAGGGCTCAGGAGCCAGGGTCCTCACTTTGTAAACACCCTCATCCTGCACAAGAAGAAGGCCTGAGATGATGTGAGTGTTATACCCACCCTGGAGGGGCAGGATGCCCTGCTTGCAATATAAGGGAGGAAGAGGCTTATGGCCCTCTACCCTCTTCTTTGCTCTTGCTGTTTTTGCTGTCTTCCTCTGCCTTGAATTTTTGCCCCTGTGTCATGCCACCCTGCCTTGGAGCCAGTTGATTAGGAACTAAAGCCTCCACAAACTGTGAGCTAAAAAAGCCTTTTCTTCCTTAATTTTGGGTGTTAGGTATTTTGTCTCAGCAATGGGAGAGAAAAACGTAACTAAGGCAGCATGGCTCAATGGCAGATGTGTGCGTGAGTTTTGAAAAAAAAAAAAAAATGCTGCATGTACTCTCTTCAATGGAATTCCAGATCTGAATTTGATTCTATAAGGAATAAAGAAATGTGAATAAATATTTAGCTGAAGAAAAGTACATTACAGCATTCTATCAACTGTTCTCTTTCTTGGTACTAGAAATGAAGCCCAGGGCTTCACACCAAGCTACAGGCCCAGCTTTTGTTTTTGTTATTTCAAGATAGACTCTCACTAAAAGGCTAAGTTGGCCTAGACTGGATCTAACTTGGGATCCTCCTGCCTCTGTAACCCAGTGCCACAATTTTTATAAAAGTAAAAAATGTAAAGCAATCCAAATGACCCTCAATGGAGGCCAAATATGGAGGACTAAATTCATAAAGCCATTAAAATAAATGTTGAGGAAATATTTCTTCACACAAATCAGTATTACTAGTGTGTATTAAGTGAAAAAAATGGTTATGAATAATATATTTAGTGTGATTTTATTTTTACCTAAAAATATACTGCTCATTGTATATGCAGAGGGAAAGTTATGAGGGAGAAATTAGTGTTTACAGCATTTACTTCTAAATGTTAGATGATAGACACTTTATTCTACTATCTATCTTATTTGTCCTGCCCAGCTTTTCCAACAAAGCACATGTAAAATTGTAAAAAACTTAAATCAAGAAGGAATGCAGTAAAAAGTTTTATAAAAGACAGACTGTTTTGCAAAACATCACTTCTTTTTTTTTTTTTATTTGCTGGGATAGACCCCATATCTCCCAGAGCAAAGAATCAAGTAAGAGCTCTGCTACTGAACCACATCCCAGCACTGTAATGAGAATAATCAACCCCCTAACCAGACCCTCAATTTCTTGATAAGGGATATATTTATTCCCATAAGGAATAATATATTAACAAGAAATATTCCCATAAGGGCTTTTTAGAATTTAACAGTTTCTATTAAGTTTCTCACAGTCTTTAACCAAAGAGCTTCTGTTGCTGAATTAGAAACCATGCTGTTGATGTAGCTCAGTGGTGGAGCATTTGCTTAGCATGTAAAAGGTGCTGAAGAAAAAAAAAGGAAAAATTTCCAAAATTACACATGTTCCTTCCATTGATTTAGTTATTGGGAACACTGCTAGAGAGTTTTTTTTTATTCAGAATGAATCTGACCCTGCCTTTCAGCATGCCATGGAGAGGCATCTGAACACTGAAGCTTTAGCTCCTGGATTCTGCAAGGGGCACATAATCCCCAAATGAGCAGAGACCCCACAGAGTTCCAGCAGAGGATGGGCATTTGACAGCTCTCCATTCTGCAGGCGTCAGGATCTGCCTCTGCTGGGTTATTTCTTCTGCATACTCCTAGACCCTGAAAAGATTACATTGGAAAAATTCTTTATAGGTCAGTACTTCTATTTTTGACAGGTGAACTTCCATTGACCTCTATGGAATTCTGCTTCTGTTAGGCCAGCTAATGCTGCATTCTGCAAAAAAACAAATAAAAAGAATTGTTTCATTAACTGGGCTGAAAAAGGAGGTATCACACTCATTTCTGATGTGCTAATGACTGCTGGTTCTTGAAGGTGCTAATTTTCAAACTCCAGGGTGGAAAATGTGTTCATTTCCCCAGAGGTTCAGCCTTAGCCTTTTCCCTCATTTTTTCTTTGTGTGATCCTGATATTAGTTCACCCTGGGATGCTAGCCTTAATAGTGAATTAGAAATATACAGGTTTAAAATAAATAAATTCAGTGTCCTCCCCCAACTTCATTACCAAGCACATTTGCACAAGATAGAGTGTTTGATCTTAAAAATAACATTGTGTCTTTCATGGGCGAATAGCAGCGGAATGAATAGCTTTCATCATACGTCTAAAGACCTTTTATTAGGAAAAATTTGGACCCTATTTACAGTGTATGCTGATTTTCGTAGCTAACACTTCCTCTTAGGAAAAAGATCTTTCATTCTTTCTTTGTTTTAATGCAAAGGAGACAAGAAAATATGTAAATATGGACCTTTTAAAAAATTCTTGGGCACACTGCAGAACCACTCACATGTCACTTCTGTCTGCAAAGCATCTACTTTTCTAAAAGGTTTCCGATCCTTGTTTATGAAAACTATTTTTAAACTATGGGGAAGATTGTGCGCTAACAGTTGGAGGGTGGTCAGTAGGACCAGGAATTTCAGAGCTTCTTCCCTAAAAATCAAGAAAGAAGAATTTGTAACAAGTAAAATTAAGGAGCAATAAAATCAGAAAGGGTGTTAATGGTCAACCACAACTACTTCATTTTAATATTTTGGAAATGAGAAAACAGAGATGAGAGTCACTTGTTCAAGATCTCCCAGGACAGACGACAACTCTGCCTGGAGCTTTTCCTGCTGTTTGAACTGAAGACTTCTGTGTGCTGTTTTCTGGGCTCTACTTCTACCTCTACCTACTCTGCAGGGGGCTGGATGTTAGGCACTCCTGGTCTGGATCCATACTGTTCAGCGATCACAAGCAGAGTCTTCTCCTGTGCAGTCAGTCTTCCAGGTGCAAAGGTGGAGGAGAGAGGCATGGGCTCCTGAAGGAATTAGACTCCACACCAGCTCGAAGTGGCATGACTCTTTCCATTCTGATGATAGACTCAAGGTTGGATCTTGGCTGTGTGAAAACCTCTGTTGTTCATGTGGAGTACGGGATAACCACTGCTATTGTTTGGATCTTAAATAGCGCCCTAAAGCCAATGTCATGAAGCCTAGGTTCCCAGGTTAGTGCTACTGGGAGATAATAAAACATTTAAGAGGTAAGGCTCAGCAGAGGTCTTTAAAGCACTGTATATTTAGAAAGGGATTTGGAGGCTCTAGCCCTTTCTTCACTCTTTTGCTCTGTGGCCACGAGATGAATGATTTTGTTCTGTTATCTGCTGGCCCCATGACGTAATCCTCAACAGATATAAAAATAATGGGACAAGTGATGAAGGAAGGGAACCTCTGAAACTGTGAGTCAGCATAGATCCTCTTCCTTTGTAAGTTGGTTGTCTCCATTAGTTGTTATATGGAAAGTTGACATGATCACCATGCTGTCTTAAAGGATGACAGTGAGAACTAGAATGGATAGAAGCTGTCTATAGTGGATAAAGAAAGAGTGGGTGTTACTCTTACTATATTCTGTTCTAAGTTACAAAAATATAATCCCTGCTCTTCTCAAGCTGACAGTTAAGTGAGAAATGCTTTGGGAAATGTGGTCCTAGGCTGTCTATTTAATTAGATTACCTATCTGCAGTTGGGCTCTTCTCAAGCCACATTTTGTTATGGGAAGTAAATTACTTAATTTTCCTAGCACAGACCCAGGAGTGGGGAAATGAATGAAGAAGAGCCTGGATGTGGGATAAGTAGCGGTAAGTAGATTCATTGATCCCCCCAAATTTGCCTATTAGCCTATAATTTGATTACCAGAAAATCTTACCTATAAAATATGAGATTGTTTTTCCTCCTAATCATAAACCTCAAAATATCAGGAGATCAATGAAGAAATTGGTGAAAAGGTAGCTACTTCTTCTACGCTTTTATTTTGCTGTGTGCAGAAGAGTGTCTTTCTATTATGCAAATAATCCGTTGAAATTTTTGAAATGCATTAATAGATATCTTTTACATGACATGCATAACAATGCTGAATTTTTTAATTCATTGTCTACATATTAAATAAAAATGACTGGTAATTAATTCATATTATAGGAAGTAGCATTGATTAAGTGTATGTTCCTAGCTACAGTATAATACAAAGAGGCATCATTTTTACATTTTAATTGGTCTTAGCTATTGTCTCAGTCTGTTTTCTGTTGCTGTAACAAAATACCTAAGGTTAGATATTTGAAAGGAAAGGGATTTTACTTAGCTCACAATTTTAGAACCTAGAAGCCCAAAATCAGGCAGTCCAACTCATTTGGTTATAGAAAGTGAGGGCCTTTTAGCTACATCACAACATGAGAGAAGTTTGTGCAGAGAAAATCCCATGGTGAGACAGGAGGAAAAAGACACAGAAGAGACTCCATTTGCCCTTTCAGTAACAACCCAGCATCTCAGGATGTATTCCACTCCTGCCAGATCTGACCCATTCTGCGAGACCAAAATTAGTCCTTTCTCAAAGCATAATCTGAACAATTTCACTGCCTTCAACATCTTAAAGATTTAACTACCTCAATACTGCCACACTGGGACCAAACATTCCCCCATCCGCATCCCACAGAAAAGTAGCATTACAAAAAAATCATTAGTTCAAAGCTGAATTATCTGTGTTTTATATACTTGATTCATTTTGAAAATTAATTTTTAATTTTCTCATTTAGCTTTTACCATTTTAAATAAAAGCAATTAAAGTTACTTCACATGTGATGTTCACAAAACAAGCAAATGTAAAAGAAAAGAATAGAAAAAAACTTTCAAGTTGTATATTTATAAATTCATAGTATTTACATATTTAAGTCATTAAAACTTGCAATAGCACTAGACTTTTGGGACATTGTGGGTAAACTAATTATAAATTGTAAGTGATCATATGCATGTATTCTCTACCCCTTGTCACTACAAGGACTTTGATACAGCCATTCTTTCAACCCCAAAACAATGAACACATCTAGTGGGGAGAGTGTTTCTAAATATTCACTGAAAAGACTCAGGGCTCCTTGGGGAAGTCACCAATCTAGGAGAAGGGTAGAGAAATACAAGATGAGTCTACAGTATTATACCAGAAAGCAAGGACAAGTACAAAGAGTCAGGAGCACATATATGGGCACAAAAACCTCCCTGAATCATCCCTTGCACCAAAGTACAGACAACTTGGGCATAAAAATGTTGATTTATTGACTACTGATTGGAATTGAAATTTACAAGAACATACCACTATTAATAGATAAATGAAGGCCAACTAACATATGTATAAGAAATGCTGTAAAAAATAACCTCTTGAAGCTGTCAGAGTGTTAAGTGATTCATAAACTGTATGCATTTGACCACTATATCAGCCACATCTCATTATCATTTCTGGTCTTGTTTAGGAATGAGCATTGTATTTTTTATGTGAGTTTTTTTTTTAAAGAGAATAGAAACTAGTACTAAATAGATATGATACAGAGTTTCACTAAAAATAATAAGAATTCAGCAATGTTTTTTATATTGTATAATTGTTTTCTTCAAATCAACTGTTCAGATTGTCAGATAAAAGCCTGCAAAATTGGTCTTAAAAAAGTTATAAAAAATTGAAAAGGACAGAGAAAAGAAAAAAAATTAAGCTTTAACTTTTCATGTCAATAGACCAGCAAAATCAAAAGTGCAATTACCAAAGCTATCCTATATGTATACATAAACATTTCTTTTTCCCTTCTTTCTCTCTTTCTGTCCTTTCCCTCATCCCAGTTTTTCTTTCCCTTTGAACAGCTTCTTCCCCTTTCACAGTATCTATTGAACTGTTTAGAATTTATTTATCCTTTCAGTTTCTCATTGTCCCTTTCCATACGGTGTGCTCCTTAGTTGTTCCCTATTGTTCATGTCTCTGGCTTTCTTAGAGTTCTAGCCTTTTCCACTTTAGGATAACCTTTAGCCTGGGCTTGCTTTAAGCTTCTTGGTAATGAGATTCCAGTGATGGGTCTTTGGCAGGAAGAAACCAGACAGATGCTGGATTTTCTCAGTGCCTCCCATCAGGAGGAATATCATGTCTATGTATGCTGTCATTATTGAATATAGCCTTTCTGGCAATGTCTTTCAAATCTCTCCATTCTAAATTTGTTATCTTTCTGCTTTGTATTTGCCTATTTTGTGGTCAGAGCTTTCTCTACTCATTTTCTTATACGCATCCCAAATTTATTCAATGTTTGTTACATTGGGAGCCTAGAGTGACATCCTAAATCTTCCATGGTTCTGCTGAAATGGCAACATCATAGGTTTCAACAACTCACAACAGCTGCAATCTCTTTGAACTTGAACATGGCTGAGAGTTCCTTTTTGACTATGTTCTGGAGAGAAAATTACCTAGTACTGAATTCGGTGGACTTGTGCCCATGCATTTTACTTTGAAGTCATCTGTTGGCCTTCTAGGAGGACAATGTGATGAAATAGAGCCGAAGCTTTGAGAAGGACTTGTTTCTCTTTGCTCTGAGGACTCTTCCTGTTTTTTCCTCACTGGTTAGATAGCCTCGAGCTACTGTCACTGATGGCTTCCCAGGGACTGGTTCTTGTCATGAAATTGTTTTGGTTATCCTAATTCCTGACCTTTTGAATTGAGTTGAAGTTGTTTTCTTTCTCAACCTTGCAACAACCCTCAGCTGTTTGAGGAGGTCTCAGAGGAAATGTTTGTTTTTCATTAACTGGTTTCTGTCTGTTAGAGCCAACAGAAAAACAGAAGAACCAAGGAGAAAAGGGCCTCTGTTCAATTAGCCTAATTGGACTTCCCACTTTAGGACTCTGAGCAGCTCTCCTCAGTTCACCGCAGCAGATCCTGGGAAAATCGTGGTCCTGCCGGTCCTTTCTGTTATTTGTCAATGCCTCAGTGGTTCATCTATTCAACAGTAGTTAAGTCTTAGGATGTGCTAGAGGTTGTCACATGCATGTCTTTTTATTTTTATGGTAACATGGCAAGATAAGGGTTATTAACTGTGTTTAAATAGCAGGAAATTAAGATTTAGAGAAGTTACGTGACTTATGCAAGATTCTTAGTTTTGGTCGAATAGTGAAAACAGTTTTGCATTTTGACACCAAATTCTTCATTTTTGTCAATGTATATTTTGTTATTGGTTTAGATAGCATAGGAATAGGAGAAATCATTTGATATTCTTAATAGAGTATAAAACAGTCTGGCCTCTATGAAATTAGAGTGAGGCATCATAAAAGGGTAGACAGTTGTCTAAGATGAAAAGTCAACAAAATGCAATTTGAAAGTAGATGACTGAGCAAAGAAAAAAATGACATGAAAGCCAAAAGTTCTGTGGAAGAGTCACAGCCCATGCAAGATGATGTGGAAAGCCAGGGTGACGCTGAGGTGAAACAATCATAATTTAATGTGTGTGATGGGAACAATGGGGAGTGCTATATGTGTTGGCATCAGAGACCCAAGGCCAAAAGAGAACAATCAAAATACATTGCTGAAAAATAAAGCAAGAACAATAGGGTCAGCAATTAAACACAGAGAGCCACACACATTCATATGATGTGTATGTGCAAATGCAAAGAAATACAAAGTTCTTGTGTGTTCTGACAAATAGTAAAAAATGAAAACATTTTAAAAAATACCTTAAGGGAAAACTATTGTATCTACAAAAGTTACATTACTTGTTATATAGGTCTTGCTTTATCTTGGTCTTAACCATCTAGCAGAAAAGTATAAAAATGAAGTATAAAAAGTAAAGCCATATTAATATGCTGAGCTGTAAAAGGCTCAAGTCAACAACTGCTTACATTGCCAGGCCTACAGATAACCCACTACTATTATGGACTACTGGACTATATTGGATTATTTTGCTGAATTCACACGCCTACAATATTTAAATGGCAATGGAATACCCATCTCTGACAAAACTAAACAAAAAAGAGGATACAAATGAAAGACCATTTTGTACCTGTATATACAAAATAGTTAGGATTGATATATATACAGCTACTTTCTCTTAATTCAGTGAGAAGAAAGATTTGTACTAATAGTGTTCGGACAGGATATCATGTTTGCATCTTGTACTATGAATAACTACTACAAAGACAACAATTTACAATGTATTAATTATTGAAACTGTCCTAATTGGTTTTGAAACTGTCTCATTGCTATTTGTTTCTCAATAAAATTAATAAAAAATTGTATCTAAGCAATAGTAAATACTGCCATATTGTTTTTTATATGAGAGGTCAACAGAAAGGTTAAAACATATTCTAAAGGTGTTTTTTTTAATTGCTTAAAAAAACTTATTTTGTATATGACAATAATAAGAACTCAAATCAGGAGATTAAATGTGACGTAACTGTTGGTGAACATTAAAATAGTTGAACATAGAATTAATCTGAAATATTTATTAAGATAACAGGACCAACATTCATTTAATATTTACTACATGTTAGACACTATGCTAAACATTTTATATATAGTCATTCCTTATTGTCCATGGAAAGCTAGTTACAGAATCCTGCATGGATACCAAACTCCAACGATGCTCAAATTCTTATATAAAATAGGATAGTATTTACATATAACCTACCCTGAACATGGTCTAGGTTACTTATAATACCTCATACAACACAAATGCTTTGGAAATAGTTGTTATACTATACTGTTCAAGGGCTTGACAAAACAACAGCCTATAGCTGTTCAGTCCAGATGTAATAGTTTTTCAATTATTTTCTATCTGTTGTTGTGTTAGTCTGCAGGTAGAGAACCCATAGGTAGGGAAGAGAGACATATTTTTGTTTACTAAATTAATTGCAAAAGTCAAATTCTTTTTACCAAATAAATGATGTTTAATGTAAATATAACAATAATCCAGGCTAAAATCATATTATAATTAAAACCAACTGGTGATTAGATGACATAATAAAAAACTATTCAGTCCATCAAAATATTTGGAAGACAGTATGGTGCAAACGTGTGTTGTTTATGTACTTCAATGTGAAGAAATATATTAAACCACATAACAAGTTAAAATCATTAAAGTCATAAAAATTATTAGACTAATGAAAAATTGGAATTTTTCCCAAAAAATGACAGAAAAAAGAAAGTATGAATATCTTAAACTTCTAAAAGAAGAAAAGAAACACAAACAACTGAAAATAAAACAAACCATGTATGTGAATAGTCAATTCATAAAATAAACATAGATAATTAACATTAAGAACATTAAGTCCATAAGTAATTTAAAGAGTGCAAATTAAAACAGTAATAACATCCATGTTAAACCAAATACATTGGCAAAAACGCAAAAAAACAGAAATCTGTGGCATTAGCTAGGCCCAAGGAAGAAGGCCCTTTACTATACTGCCAGTGGAAGTGCACAGTGGTAAATTGGTACTCTTGGAAAGGGATTTAGTGACATACTTTAAAAGCTTTCCAAATGCAGGTACCTTGCACTCAGGAATCACATTTCCAGAGGTCAAGCTTAGAGGCAGTCACAAAGATTTAACTAGTGTGATGAGCACAGAAGTCCTCTCACCTGGGACTTCTCCACTGAATTGGAGGATATTACTTAAGCCAGAAATAGAAAGAGCAATGGTGGAAGATTAAAAACCAGCAACTCAGCTATTGAATCTTCTGCTGAAACACAGTACAGGGATCACAGGCCCTTCTTACCTAGTAAACCTGGAGTCTTGGTTACGTACATCTGTCTCTGCTTTGCTTCTTTTATTTTCCTGAGGTTTTTCTATATCTTTGTTTCAACAGTTTGGATCATCTCCATAGTAGTCTTAGCCAACAAGAGGAAGGTAAGGAGCTCTGAAGAACCAGCCTAACAATAGTGGAACTCCAAGGAAGGAAGGAAGGCCAGAAGGGAGTCCTGGAAAAGTATCATTCCTAAGCCTGGCACTCCTGGACACTAGTACTCAATGGTGCTCAAGACATGGCAGTTTCTAGACCTAAATATGGGAGGAAGCCACCCTGCTGCAACTGCTGGAGAGGTCCCCAAGTGCTTTCTGTGTTTGTGCCTCTAGCTTTGAGAACAACTACCAGTACCTGAGGTATCCCTACTCGTATATCTCTGCTGTTCAGAGCATCATGGCCAGCATATAGTAAGTATCCAAAGAGAAATTCCCAAAGGACTGACTGGCTGGCTAAGCTTGGCATGCATGCTTATATCCCTAATACCGCTGGCATCAGCAGCTCCTCTCCACACATTCCACACACCAAGCATTACAATTTGATCTTTCATTAATTTATGAACTACAAACTGTATGTCAAATGATGCTGTCCATAGAAAACCTCCTCCATTTCGGTGGAGAAGCCCCAGGTAAGAGGGCTTCTCTTTTCCTCACACTAGTTAAATCTTTGTGACCACCTCTAACACACGTATTAAGTATACCTGAAGTAAACCAGCCACTTGGTGCTGTGGACTGGGAACACAAGCATCTCGATTGTTTTCAGCTCTCCTACTTTGTGGCTCCTCATGACTCATGGTGGGAAGGGGGTTTGGGTACCAGGAAGACCACACCCACACAAATGTTCCTTATGCTGAATATCTTAACAAACACAGACCCTGAGGTGCCACTGTGTTTCTTGCCTTTTTCCCCAGGACGAGTGCTCACTGCTCTATTCTTCTTTCTTCCTCCTTTTGAGAAGGAAGTCTTTCTGTGTTGCTTCCCGAATAGGTGTTGGTAACTTAGAGAGGATATTGGAGAAAGGACTGAAAGAGAGATTTTATACTCAGAGAACAAAGGGCCTCAGAGGTGAAGCCATATTTGGTATCCAGTGCAAACACTTCAACTTGAAGTCCTTTTCTTTGTGGGTCCTATTGTACTAGGGGGTGAGCAGCGCCATTTCACATACGCATGGAGCTTTCCAATTTATCAATTAATGAATTATAATGTTTACTGTGTAGAATGTGTGGAGAGGAGCTGCTGATGCCAGCGGTGTTGGTGGTATAAGCATGCATGCCAAGCTTAGCCAGTCAATCAGTCCTTTGGGAATTTCTCTTTGAACACTTACTATGTGCTGGCCATGATGCTACAAACTGCAGAGAGTAAGAGTAGGGATACCACAGGTACTGACAAGCAGTGGGGCTAATTACACAAGGAAATGGCCATAATTTAGCATAGTAAGTGCTACAGTAAAAAAGCCAAAGGCCTGCTGATCTGGTTAGTATTTGCTAATCTGGCTTGTCATGCACAGGAGCATGAGTGAGTGAGTGTGGGTGTATCTCTCAGCTACTCCATAACAAGAACTGAAGTCTGTCATATCTAATCTGTTAGGGACTTCTCAGTGACTGGTTGCCCTTCTCCTGTTCTCCTAAGAAAGTTGTGCATTATATTCCATTTGTTTTTCATTTATTTAATTAGTGCCTATGGGATGAGTATTCTCATAAATTGTACCTCAAAAGTGTTTCTAGAATGTACAAGAGACTATAAAAGGAGCTTACTGTCTTAGTTACTTTTCTTTCATTGCTAAGATGAAATACCTGGTATCCAAAGTTAAAGGGGAAAGGTTTATTTTAGCTCACAGTGTGAAGAGGTTTCAGTCTGTAATTGACTGGCTCCAAAGCAGTGTGGCTTGGCAGAAGAGAGCAATTTGTGGTGGGTAGGAAGTAGCAAAGGAAGCAAGAGAGTAAGAGAAACCCCTTTCTGCTGTTTACATTGCATCCAGCCTACCAGGATTAGGGTGGTACCAAGCCAATAATTGGACTGATTTAGTATGGACACACATTTCATTTTAGCCCCTTAATCTTAGCATTGCACCATGAATCAGTTACACATTCTAGATTCAGGCACCTCTGGAAAAACCTGCCTACAACTACATGAGGCTGGCTTTTGTTGTTGTTATTTATTTATTTTTTGTATTTTAGGGAAGTGTCTACAGGGTGTTCAGGGTTTCACTACTAGATCGGACGCATAGTGATCTGCCTGTTTACAGCCTCCCAAGAGCTGGGATTACAGGCGCATGCTACCACGCCTAATCTCAATTGCCATCTCAGAGCACCCTGGGAGTGGGCCCGGCATGGCAGGCCAGGGGATCAAACCCCTAGCCCCTGCACCTGCTTGCAAGTGCTTTAATCCACTGAGCTATTTGGCCAGCCCTGTGCATGAGGCTTTGCAGGGACATTTAAATATAAGCCATAAATAATGCTTATAACCAAATTCCTTTATGTAATCATGAGAGAAGAGAGAAAAAAGCCAAGTGCAGCTGTTAGCAGGGTGGTGACACTATGCCCATGTCCTCTTCAAGGGAGGGGTCTTTGTCAGCTGATGACATGAGCCTTACTTGTGCCATGACCTTTTGACCAAGCTCAATCAGTCATATTTCTCTTCTATGATTATAAAAGACCTCTAGGGATTCATGCCAAGAAGTTTCCTTTTGACTTCAGTCAAGAGAAGAACCACGAATCCAGGCATAGAGTGATTTTACAAGGCACACCTTTGACTGGAAGGTTAACTCAGGGCTTTGTATTAAGGAAGCAAGTTTGCTGGGTCATCCCCAGGAGGGCCTGCTAATGTCCCAGGACCATGGACTATGTGTCCACCAGTGCACTAGGCTAGCTAAGTTTTCAGTGCGTGATCCTGCATCCTGAGTAAACTGAGGGTGAAGGCGCAGGGACCTAGCGAGGACCCAATTCTATCTCTGAAGAAACAGACCCGGTGACACAACTCAGGAATGCCACCATGAAAATCATGAGGGAATCATATTGCTACTCATAGAAAGAATGCATTTCCAAAAAAATTGTGAGGCAAATAATTGTGAACTTAAAAATGTCTGAAGTATCCAGATAGTAAGCAGGTCAAGCTTTAAAAACACTTGATAAATTCTCCAAATAAAATGGTGAAAAAC
>NW_004524829.1:464750-465815 GCF_000260255.1 Octodon degus | reverse complement strand
CTCCGTTTGTTCCTAAAATTCATTCTTCAGTTTTAGAGAACACAAACTCATGCAGGTTAGGTTGGGAGATTGTTTTTCTCTATGTCATTTGGAGGTTCCTTGTATGGTTTGAAGGTCACCCACCCAAGACCAGTTTTTCTCCCTGTATCAGTAAGACCTCTTTGGTATGAAATAACTATTTCTCTCCTGTGGGTTTTACAAGAATTAAGTGAAAACAATACTAAAAGAATTCTCAAAATACTTGTGCTTATGTAATGTAAGTGTACAGCCCTGCTTCTCTATGTCTCAAGACATTCAAGTTACTATAACAGAATACTATTGACCATGTAGATGATCAACAACAAAAAAATTTATTTCTCAGAATCCTAGAAACTGGAAGACTCAGACTGAGGCACTAATAAATTTGGTTATAGATGGGACTAGCTTCCTGATTCATAGATGTCTGTTTTCTCACTTGGTCCCCATATTGTGAAAGAGGTAAGGGAGATAGATCTCTTATTACAAAGGCACAAATCGCATTTGTGAGGGTCCTACCCCCATGACCTACTCACCTCCTGATGTCCCACTTCCTAAATCTTTACCCTTGGGGTTAGGATTTCAGCATGTGAATTGGGCTCAGGAAATACTCAGACTGTACCAAATAATGAGAACATTGCCCCATTTGTGGATCTCTGGTACCTACAAAGAATCCTGGCCCAACTGTTGGGAACCACACGTGAGTCTGGGTCTGTCTTCCTCAGGGTGCTGTTAGTAATTTTTGTGAGATCTTGAGAGTCCCTAGGGCCTTCAGTCAGGGAATTTCTGCTTCCTTTCCCTCTGGTGTCTCTGCTATTAAATGACCTCCCTCAGTATTAAAATATGTTTTTTCGTGTTTCTTTTTGGGTGCTTCACATTCATATGTCAACCCACATCAGGACTGCACCAGCCCTTTTCTGTAATCTGCTTAAACCTGGGTATGTCTGAGCTGTCCCCACAGGACCCAGTTCAGAGGGGATTTGATTTCCAGATCAGTCAGCTTCAGGCTGAGCCTTGATGTGATGTGTCATGCTCCCTGTGGAAAAAAAA
>NW_004524829.1:463179-464116 GCF_000260255.1 Octodon degus | reverse complement strand
ATAAATAAATAAATAAAAATTCAAGATAAAAAATACTATTTTGAGACTAAATCCTTGCACATATGTCTGGTAAATGCCTAGAAACTATATTGCTGGGTCAGGGGACATGCTTTAAGAAACATTTTACTAGAATGACATTCCTGAAGACTCAACTCATTTCAAGTAACAGGGAGAGGGGCCGAGAAGATGGCTCAGTAGAATAAGCACTTCCCTGGTAAGCAAAAGGGCCTGAGTTCAATACCCAGTTCTGCAAAAAACAAAGCAAAACAAAACAAAAATCAAGTAACAGGGATCAAAAGAATAATTATAAGCAGACAGGAGGACTGTGTCTGAGTGGTGGAAGATTCTCTTGGCAAATACAGTCAAGGGAGGATGGAGGAGAAGAAAGTGGGATTTTTGTGAGGTATCTTTACCCATTGGTTTTAGACTTCTTGGTCTTAAGAAAGGAAGCTCAGCTAGGTCGTATGTCAAATTTAGGATAGATCTTCATCCCAAACAGTCCTGTTCAATTAATCAGATCCTTGCATTGAGTGGTCTCATTTTATGACTACTATCTTGAGTGGTTCACTGTCTTTATCTTCATAGGTATTTTAATGAGAAAGAAGGTAAGGTTGCAACAAAGCCTGCTAACCAGATTCTTTGGCTATAAAGTCCTGACTTGTCAGGATGTCCCTCTATATAGCTGGCAAAAATTGCTGGATCAGGCTGGCCAAACAGCTTAGTGGATTAAAGTGCCTGTTTAGACAGATGCAGCGACAGTGGGCAGGTTCAAACCTGGCCTGCTGTGATGGCCCCGCTTGCGGGGTGTGCTGAGAAGGAGACTGAGACTTGGCATGTTGACACACAAGTCTGTAATCCCAGCTCTTGGGAGGCTGAACACGGGTGGATCACAAGTCTGAGCTACATAGTGAGACCCTGTAGACCCTGTTCTAAAAAA
>NW_004524829.1:452351-462539 GCF_000260255.1 Octodon degus | reverse complement strand
TCATCAGGAGATGAGCAGCTTTATTTAACCATGAGCTCCCCATCATGATATTCTGGCTTGCCACAGGCCCAAGAACAACAGAGCCAACCAACCGTGGAATGAAACCATGAAACAAAGTAAACCTTATGCAGGGCCAGCATCACCTCTATATTCTCTTGAAGTCAAACACCAAGGCTGAAATGATTGTGTAGCAGGGGTCAGAAAGAGAAGCAAAGGGTCAGTAAGATGCATGGTTGACCCTCATTGTCCCTTGATATTTTCCCCAAGAGTCTTGCTTTTATGAGAACACATCTGTTATGGTTTAATGTACACAAGCTGAAGACTGATAGATTGATTTTGGAAATAGGAACCATAATAATCAGCAGAAAAAGGGGCCAATTACAGGGAGTAGACCCTATATCTCTTAGCGCTCTGGTCCTTAAGCTTGAATGTGCTATAGAACCCTCCAGAATCATTTTTCCTTTTTCAGATAGTGGTAGCGGGGCTTTATCCACAGAATTTTTGGTTCAGTAGCTCAAGAGTAAAGCCTTAGAATTTCCATTTCTAATAATGCTTAGGTGATATTGATGATGTGGTCCAGGGATGACAGATAAAAAGCCACTCTCTTAAAGATAAGCAAGAATTAAGAACAATAGAACTTTTTTGTAGTTTTGTTTTGTTTTAATAGCAACCCCTTTGAGTGTACCTTCTTCTATTCAAAATATTCTTTCCCTGCACCTTAGCCTGATAAGAAATGGAGTCTTCAGGTCCATCATGAGATTTTTTTTTCTGATTTTCTGGCCTACTGAGTATGCATAACTGCTCTTTTATAAATGGCATGCAAAAGTGCCACGTTTCGATTCTTTGTGCTTTACCAACAGTCCTCTGTGGAACTTTAAATGATAAAAATGAATTCTATACCCTTTTATCACTTTGATAGCCTTGAGGAAGTCTGTTAATTTCATCTGCTAAAACATTGTTCCTAAATTTTTGAAGATATCCTTCTCTTGGCCTTGGAGTCACTCGTTATTGGAAACTGGAATTGCTATCTTTTTAGCCAACCAAATGTTTACCTCATTCTTCACAAATTGAGAAGGGAGAAAACTTTCATCCTTAACTGCAGATGATTTAAATTGTGGGGTCAATGAGCTCTGGTATTTTCTGAGAAATGCTAAGAAATTTTGACCTACTGGCCCAGCTCATAGGATGTAATAACTTCTTTTCTACTGAGGCTCTCAGTTCTCTGTTTATCTCAGAATTCGGATGGAAAAATTTTTCAGACAGTGGTAGCTGGGCTCCCTCCACAGAATTTCTGACTCAGTAGCTCAAGAGTGAACCTTTAGAATTTCCATTTCTAATAATTCTTAGGTGATATTGATGACGTGGCCCAGGGAAGCCAGACTGAAAGCCACTATTTTAGAGATAAGCAAGAATTAAGAATGGTAGAACTTTTTTGTTTTGTTTTGTTTTTAATAGCAAAAAAACCCTTTAAATGCACCTTCTTCTATTCAGAATGTCCTTTCCTCGCTTCTTTCCATTTTCCCGAAGAGTAATGAAGGAGGCAGTCCCACCTGCACAGAGAACGCTGAATGAGACGAAGACCACAATGCCCTCCTCTTCCAAATTTCAAGCAATTGCAGATGGCATCACTGAGGCTGTTCTCACCCAGATCTGGCAGCTGACCCAGGAGCACTGAGGTGATGACGTTCTCTCCCGAGTTAGGATGCCTGTCCTTGGAGTAACAGCTATAGCTATAATTACAGCTAGCATGTGCTGAATGGCACTTAGAACACTGGCCGAGTTCTGTGATGCACATTGGATTGCAGAATTTTTTGAAACTTATTTTGCAATCTGAAGGCCATACCAAAGTGCTCTCATTTTTCAAATGAGGCAGCCATTCTGAAGCGTTCAGTAACATCAAAGAAAATCAGCCTCAAGCACTCATTATCTTTGTAAAGATGACAAGACAGTACAGATTTTCCTTTAAAAAATTAGAAATAGCATCACCATATGATCAAGCAATCCCCCCCCACTGAGTATATATACAAATGAAATCAGTTCACACAAGAGCTGTCTGTACTTCCGTGTGTATTGCAGGATTATTCACAATAGCTTAAGATATGGAAACAACGTAAGTGTCCATCAATAATAGATGAAAGGATAACAAAAATGTGGTACATATACACAGTGGAATACTATTCAGCCATAAAAAGCATAAAATCTTGTCATGTTCAAGCACATGAATGAACCTGGCATATACTATAGTCTTGACTGATAAGTACTACATAACTTCACTCAGAGGTAGAATCTAAAGAAAAGTCAATCTCATAGAAGTGGATAGTGGAAGAGTTGTTGTCAGAGGTGAGGGAAAAAAATGGAACAAGGACAGAGCTTCGTTAATGGGCTCAAAATTAAGTTCTGAAATAATAACATTTGATGTTTGACATTCTTTGAACAGAAGTGCAAATGTAGCCAACAATAATGTATTGTGCAGTTTTAAATAGCTGGAAGAGATTTTGAAAGTTTCACAACAATGAAATGGTAAATGTTTGAGGTGGTAGCTAAGCTAATTCTCAGATGTGATCACTACCCGATGTGTATGTACACCCAACCATAACATTACACCCCCCAAAATGTGTACCATTATTACAATAATTAAAAATTATGTAATACTAATTTAAAAATGATGGACAGACAGAGTTTATCAAGGCTTTTTCTGTAGAGGAGAAAGACTCCATTTCCAGCTAAGACAGAGGTGTCAGATGTATAAAGAAGGTTTCAAAAGCAAAACTTCAGGGGTTATGGAGAAATGGAAAATTACAGAAGGTGGATGAAGTGCAGAACTACTGCAAATGGTCAGCAAGGTTGTTTGGGACAACGTGAATTCTACATTTGGCAAAATTAAGTGCTCTTGAGTAAAGACTCAGCACAAATTGATTACCTTCAGTAACTCATCTTAAGGCAGGTAAAAGAAGCAAGCTAAGGTCTGATCAAGTTTCTTAGTCCAGTGTTAGGGAGAATGTGCTACATGTGCTCAATAGCTCACCTAAGGAAGGTCATACAGCTGGCAGGTGATAGAGTCAGGGACTTAAGCCAAGCAGTGTGGTGGAGTTTGGAAACCCAGCCCTCTCTGCCTCTGAAGGACTCTATTCATACTAGCCCTTTCCCCACCCTACAGCTTGTATTCCGCCTTCCTCACAGAGGGACTCCACTTCCCTCTGGTGCTCCCATGCTTCAGGGTCAAAAATGTATTCTTATGTGGTTTCCTGAGCATCTGCCTCATCTTTTTCTGCAATCATGGCCCTGTCCAAACCAGACATGCCCTGGCTGATCCTGCTCCTTATCTTCTCCCTCCTCATCTCCTAAGTATCCATGCTTGCACTGGGAGAAGACCTTGAACATCATGTTTGTTCACTATTGAAGTCCTGGTGAAAGTAGGACCTCCTCCCTGCAAATGTTTTATCAGCATTGGAAAAATACATCCATCTGCTGGTGGACATAGCTTCTTCGCCCTGATATAAGACTCAGCCAAGATTCCCAGGCATAGGAGTCACAGAAAGCCAGGGGCTCTATGTGAGGGATCTGCACAGTTATAATCACAGCCAGCATATTCTGTAATCATCATGAATAAAAAGTTCTTTTCAAGGTTTAAAGTAGCTATAGGAAGGGTGTCAATCAGGAATCACTTATCAAGTTCATCAATCATTAAAAAGGGATGAGAATCCCATTTAACACATTTTCTAGGGGTTGAGATGAAAGCACTAAAGGTCAGAATGTTTTCTGATAGCTATTGAAATGCCAAGCAAATGCTACATTCCTGATCTCTGAGCAGATAAATTTTGGCTGAGGCTCAGGGAGAACTTGGAACATCAGAGATCTCAGACTCCACAAAGTCACCTTGAAAGAGGTCAGAGGACAATATTACTGAGTCTCAAACCCCAGTTTCATGGGGAAGAGAAGATAGAAAGGGAAGTGGAGAACTGGAGGAACCATGCTGAGTGCTTATAGTTTTCATCTGCATTGATATCTATGAAAACCCTATAAAGTTGGTGTTGTTTACCCCATTTAGGCTAAGAAGGCTAAGGCTAATAAAACAGTCAAAAATTTTAGGGACACAGTAAGAAATTTCTAGTCTGCACATATGGCTCTAGTCATCTTTCAGGTTGCAGCAGAAATGACTGGTCCTTTCAACACCTTCTCTGACCAGCTGAAAGAGCCCTCACTTGCCTTGTCACCTTTCAGGTCATTTTTGTAGTATTAGCTAGGGCTACATCTTCAGAATTGTCACCACTACTTAATGCTTTCTGCTTATCATTTTTCTTGTCTGTTTTCTACAATGAAACACTAGCTCATGAGAAAAACACACAGAAATGAAACTTTTTCTGTTTTATCACTGTGTCCTTACATCCCAGATCTAGGGTCAGTACCTTAGTGGTAGAAATTCACCAAGCTATGACCAAGTGAATTAAAGCATGTGACATATGACACTGAAATGAGAAGCAGGTCTGTGATGCCAGTGACCATCTTCTTACTTTTCATCAGAAGTCCGAAGCCTTCTTTCCTAGCCTTGCATCTTGCCCATCACACATCTTAGGTTGAGTGTGGAAGGGGAGTCCAATACCTGGCAATATGCTCCTCACAAGACTCCAGTCATTTCATAAAAGAGCAGCACATTCTGTCCAAGGAGAGTCTCACAAAGCATAGAGTACCAGAAATATTATCTTCATTTCTTTGCAAGAAGTCTAGAAAGGAAGCTCATTACATTACATTTAACTAGGGGGAATTGAAATCAGACTCTTACATTGTATTAGAGAAATAGCATGCGCCAGTAGTTCTAATTAGCTCTCTTGTTGGCCTCAGAAAACCTGGTTATGGCTGATTCAAAGAAAGGGAGCATAAATCCCATTCTCCCCAACAGGTTTGATTCCAGGCTTTTCCTCCGAGAACTAATGAAACACAGATTGTCCTAGTTTCTCCTGCTTCTTAGTTTCTTTGATATTTTATCCAGGGGCCTCTGAGACCATCTCATCTGCCTTCCCATCTCTTCCTATTTTTCCTATTGATCTCAGGATTCAGTAGCATATCCAGCACATAGTAGGGGCTCAATAATAACTGCTTAAGTGTTTCATAAAGGAAATCCGTCTAGAATTACATGCAGCAAAATAATCCCCTGGGCAGTTTGCATCACCATCATGCATCTGCCCACCCCCTCTGCTCTGCTGTTCTGCGATATTCTTACACAGCAAGGGTCTCATCTAAGTCAGTTGTATTTATATCCCAAATGTAGAACACAGCCTGCAAGTGCTGAATGAAAAAATAAATGCAAATGCATCAGAAGGCAAAGATGAACTTGCGAAAATCATTGAAGGGCTATCAGGATGGTGATCTACTCTTTATTAGGAAATTGTTTCATGATCACATCATTGCGAAATATGTATGGCATATAGTTGGTGCTTAACAAATGCCTTAAAAAGAAATCTTGGAACCAAGCCTCACAAAACCATGAAAATATCAGGGAAGTCTATTCTGCTCAGACATTTTTCCTATGGGGGCAGTAGGATAGTTAGTGAATTTTACTGAAAATCTTGAATTTACTTTTATCTTGTAGGCCTTTGGGATTTTAGTTTCTGGGCTAAGATTGAACTGGGTTTCTAGGAATAAAATCCTTGTGGACAAACAACACCAAGTCCTCCCATAGGCTCCTCTGCTCCACCCCACACAGAACTTCTTTGACCTCTAAGAGGCCACATGTCTACTTGAAGTCTTAATGCAGTCACTTTCCATGATGATAGTCTTAATGTAATGAACTACAGGAAAAAACACAAACTCTGATAGAGACCCTGCAAATGTCTTTTTGTTTTCTTTCATCTTTGCATTCACAGTATGAAGAAGAGTAATGCAAAACAAGATAGAAATGTATGTTGTCGGGCCCAGCCCAGATGCTGGAGTTGGCCTCAGGTTTCTGAATAATGGGAAAGGTGAACCTCTGTTCTAAAAGTGCAAACAATATCAAAGCTGAGAAAGAGCTTCAGAGCATCTCTTGAAAAATGCTTTGTCATCAACGTGTGTCTGTTTGTCTGGGCTCTTAATTAAATCTGTGCTTGCAGGCATTCTGCCAATAATGATTCCTCTTCATGGATATTTTTGTGTTTGCTTTGTATCATTAGCTTATGAGTTCAGTACAGCATGTGGCATGATCCCCATTGCACTGATGAAAAACTGAGATTTTCATCTAGTGTCTCGCAGGTAAGAGAGATTCTAAGACCTGAACATATTTTTTAACTTGTGTTCCAGAGCTCCCTTTTCACTTGGTTTTACAGCCCCACCCACTGTCTCTATACCTTTTCTCCAATCTCTTCTCTACATACTTCTTTGTATTGAACTTTTATCAAAGCTGCCTACTTCTGGCTCCCTAACTCTAGACTCTTCATTTTAGTTCCATTGCATATATTTTGGAAAAGATCTTGCGTTGCTTTGAAGCCATGGACCAAGGCTTCTCAATCTTTTGCATTCCCATCCATCCTCTGAGGATCAGGTTTAGATGCCAGCTATGCTCCAGGAGGGCTGGTTGGGGCTGAGGCTCTGAGTCTAAGGGAGACCAGGTGATGCTCTTGGTCTCCACGCTCTGGGTAATAGGGTAAGAGGATTCCTCAGTACTTCAATTTGCATATTTTCCCTGAAGAAACTGCAAGTCCTTTGAGCAAAGATCCAAGTATCATTTATCGTTATATATCTGGCTATAAAGATTAGCTCATGAGAGAGAGACAAAAGATATAGCAAAAATGGAAGAAAACACATTTTCCACTGGTATCCACCATTTACAGCAGAGATATGAGAGAGAAGATGTCCACTTACATTTTAAAACTCATTCCTATCTCAATGTGTTCAATAAACAAACAAAAAAAACCCCAAACAACAAACATATCTGTAGCACCCATCCTATACACACACACACAGACACACAGACACACACACACACACAGACACACACACACACACACACTAACTTATGGTTCCTTTATGATCTTCAAAGTCCACATAGACAGGGACTGAGAGAAGCTATGGATGCCAAAACTCTGGCTTGTATCTACCGCATTGTGGTCTCAATGAGCAAGGGATATGTGTAAGTGGACACCTTTTAATATGGAAAAAATGTCAGTTTTGAGGCCCGTGAACCTCAGTGAAATCCATTTATTTATTTATTTATTTATTTATTTATGGACCCAGGTATTGAACTTAGGTCCTTGCGCTTGCCAAGCAAGCACTTATTTCACTGAGCCATCTCCCTGGCCCCTAGTGAAATCCTTTTAGGAAGCTGTTCCAATGCAAAATAATCTAATTGGACAGCTCTGCTGTCTACCTAACATTAGCTTTAGCAAACAATCTCCTTACCAGCACAAACCCTAAACAAACCTAAATCTTTAGCAGGCAAAGTTATCTACAGTAAAACATGTCATAAGCAGCTGGTAGAACAAACCAATATTGTCCAAAAGAAGGGGAAGTGGACATTAATATACAAGACAATTTTAAAATCCTCTCTGTGCTGGGAAATGGAGAGTCAAGACCCTTTCACTGACTAGAAATTCTTAAAAACCTAGAGTTTCTACCTCTGTGCAGGAGGAAAAGAGAGCCAGACTACTTGAATGGCAGCTGTAGAGATATAGTGCAGGTGAAATGGAATAGGTGTCTGACAACAGGATTTGTATGTATCCAAGCATCTTTAGTTCTAAAGAGAGAGCTCCTTTTCTTCTTCCAATACTCACACCTATCATAATAGTCCCTCCTTATCTCTAGCTTTGCTTTGCAGTCTCAGTTGTCTGTGGTGAACTTCATTTTTGAATATTACATTTAAAATTCTGTTAATAATTAACTCATGTGGTTTAGGAGATAGCTCGGCAGTCTAAGCACCTACCTGGCAAACACAAGGACCCAGATTTGATCCCTGGCACAGCTTGCCTTGCCAGCCCTAGAACCCTGAGTGTGCAGTGCCAGCCACTGAAACCAAGCATGGTTGGCACACACCTGTAATCCCAGCACTGAAGAGAGTGAGACAGGAGGATCGCTATGAATCTGAGCTGTGTAGCGAGACCCTGTATCAAATAAATAAATAAATAAATAGTCAATTCATAAGTTTTAAATTGCATAGCATTCTCAGTAGTGTGGTGAAATCTCCCACTTTCATTCTCTGTCATGTTAGGAAAAAGAGGAGTGTCAAGCATCCCTTTTTTCCACTGTATTCACACCGTATACCTTACTTCCCTGGTAGTTACTCTGCAGCCATTTTAGTTATAAGACTGTCATAGTATCAGGATACTTGTGCTTAAGTAATTCTTATTTTATCAATAATGTTTCTAAAATATAAGAGTAGCAGTGCCCATAATTCAAATATGTGGCAAAGAAGATGTAAAGTGTTTCATTTAAGTGAAATGCTAAGTTATTAGCATAATAAAGAAAAGGACGCATGCTGAAGTTGCTAGTATCTATGATACCTTATTGTTGCTAATCTCTTTCTGTGCCTAATTTATAAATTAAATGTGTTCAGAGGTATATGCAAATGGGAAAAACACATCCGTTGGGTTCAGTACTATTGGATATCTCAGATATCCACCTCAAACCTTGTAACACATCTCCCATGGAAAAGTAGTGTTGGATGAGGTACTTTTACCTTACCTTTACTGGGTGTGAATGTTGAACTGTCTTTTCAGTTTGGGAAAACTAAAGTGTTTACACGGTTTCTTTGGTGAGCACCCATGCCACACTTGGCACAGGATTGCCTCTGAACGAAATCTGCCAGTCCCCTCTAGCCCCTCTCCCCTACACTGATCCTAACAAAATTCCCTTAGCCCTTCTGCAGAGCCTGCATGACTGGATCTGGCATGCTCTCAGGCACCCTGTGCCTTTGTACACAGATTCCCTTCGCCTGCTCTTTCTTCTCTCTCTCTGTCTGAGGACCCATACTGGTCCTCTAAGACCCCTCTTGAGTATCTCTGAAGATATCCCTGGCTATAAAGATTATAGCCTTTCACACCTCAGCCATTACTGTTCTCCCTTTCTCTCTGTGCACTGCTGTGTGGTTTTTTTTTCCCTTTGATTCATCCCTCCCATCTTTTTCTCTCCTCTTCTTATCACTAAGGGCCCAGTACAGTAGAGAGTTAGACATGCATTCGGTTTCTAACAAATTGTAATACCTAATTTTTTCATGATGAAATATGCCTATATCTATGTACAGGGAAAACAAGACTTTTTCTCAAAGGAGAGTGAAGTCTGCAGCTTGCTTTCCTCCCAATGTTAGCCTTAATCTGTCTAGTTGTCATATATAGAAGGGAAAGAGGAATGGACCTAGGGCCCTAGTCATAGTGACAGACTTCTGTTTAGAGTAATATCTAGAAATTACTGCTCCTGCTGTCACGTTGGCATTTCAGTCTTTACTGTGAAGAAAACCACACACTACCTAAGAAGCCACCAGGAAATTTCAAACACAAATTTCCCTTAGGAATAGTCACAGGATAGTCTTGTGGAATTGTTTGTGGTTTTGATTTCTTTGCAGTACTGGAGATCAAACCCAAGGTCTTCACACTGAACTACATCCCTGGATTTTTTTAAACAATTATTTATTTTGAGGTAGGATTAGTCTAAGTTACCCAACTTGGTCTTGAATCTATGATCCTCCTGTTTAGTCTCACAGGGTGCTGGAATTGCAAGTGTGTACTATTGCACCCGTACTTGGAAACTAATCCAAAATTCCCATCCAAGCAGAGCTGTGCTGTGCTTAATTGCTCCGGATCCTGAGACAAGGGCCTAAGTACAAGTAGTTATTTTCGGCGTAATCTGGGATGATGGAGGCAGAGGTGAGAGGCAGAGCCTGGATAGGGAAAGAGTCAGTGTGAAGCAAGCTGACACACAAGCTGCTCCCAGGGGCAGCTAGGGTGCATCCTCTAAGCACCTCAAGAAGATGAGGATGAGGACTGCAGGTCAGCTGTGTCCAACACGAGGCTCTCACCCTCACAATTTCATCCTTTCATGGACTAGCTAGTGCACATTTGGCCACTTCCAACTTTGGACTGCTGCTACTGAAGCTGCTTCAAACTTTCACATCCTTGTGTGTAAAAATAGTTCATTCCTCTTGAGAGACATCTAGGGGAGGACTTGCTAGGTGGAGTTGTGGATGTGTGCTAAACTTGATAAGAAACTCAGTCTTTCAAAGTAGTT
>NW_004524829.1:403456-451141 GCF_000260255.1 Octodon degus | reverse complement strand
CTACTGCAAAAAAGTAGCTGTTTCTTACACTCTTCTCTAGCAGGTTCTCAAAATTGGCAAATTGTGTCACATAGTAAGTTTCTCAACAATGTCTCCTTGGAAGTGAAGCTGAGTTTTCCATACACTGATTCTTCTATAACTTACTGTACCCCAGCAGTACGAAGCAGTGTTCTCCAAGGCCATGGCACCTGATTCCATCCCCTGAGAGATTCTGAGCCAGAACCACATGCTAAGCTGGTCTGGGGCTCTTTATTCTAAAGAATGGGTCAGATGATGTTAGCTGTTTTCAGTGGCTAAATTTGGGTGACCTAGCCTGTAGCAAGAGTAATACTAATACAGATTTGGTCCCAAACTACCATTTATGAAAGATTCTGCACATAGTACTTCTTTTATGCCATCATCCTGTTTGGTTTTCATGTAAAAGTATGAGGAAAGGACCATTATTAGACCATTTCAGAAAGTGAGGAAACTAAAGAGAAAAAACTCATAAGCCAAACACAAGACAAATAGAGCCCAGTGAATTTGATCCCAAACTTCAGACTTTTGTCACCAGGCTGTGCTGTGTCCTTGGGCATCTCTCCCAGTTGGATCATACGATGGTCCTTCATGGCAAGCCATCTGTCTCACTGAGAACACTGTTGTCCCCACGAATGTAAAAGTTAGTTTTTTGGGGTATGAAAAAAATTCTTAGATGTACAACGGCTTGTGGCTCTCTCTAATCCAACCCTACCTAACAAAATTTTACTCATTATTTGTTTACTTTATTTTGTTATGAAAAACTTAAATTCAATTGAAATTTTCTTCTTAAATGAAAAAAAAATGGTCAAAATTACTCTATGATAAAGACTGTCAGAATGCTTTCTGAGACACAGTCCTGAAAAAAAAATGTTTCTAATGAAGAGCAGAAGCTTGGTGAACACTCCTGGATCGAAGGACTCTGGCCTGTGAGCTTCAAATCTCTACTTCAAGAATATTGTTTACTGAAATAAATGAAGAACACAAGCTAAAGGATGAGCAGGGCTCCGTAGAAAAGGCTGAGAAGGTTGATGGCAGGGACAGCTCTGTAACACGTGATTCTAAGGATGCAGATCTGGTGTTACCTGACACATTGCAACCAGGCTGGGAAGTGTTACCTTACATTCCTCAGTTCTGCGTGGACTGACCTTGTTGCTCCAGAGCAACACATCTTACCACCCTTGATAAACTCTAGACTTTCAAAAGAAGATAATTACTCCAGAAAGCTAGTGCTCCAGATGGAATGAACTCATAGGGTTCGGGAATTACGATGATGTCCAAGGTGCCCGGAGTTTAGACCTCACCCACTCCTGTCCATGTCTAGAGGACCACTCCTCTCCTTTTCTCACCTGGCCTTTGACACCTTCCTCCACTGATGCCCACCCTGAAAGCTGTTACCTTGGGAACTTTCCAATCTGAGGTGAGGCAGAAAAGAGGTAGCTGAAGCTTCACTGTCCCTTTGAACCACTCCATCCTAAGCATAAGGATAAATTCAGGTTCATGGAAATTTTATAAAGGTGCTAACAGAGATTTGTCAAGGAGAACTGCCTGGAAGAGTCCTGGTGGCCAAATGAGCACCTCTTGCAAGAGTCCATACATCTCTATGGAAAGGTCTGCTCTTTACAGTTCAAGCGATGAACATGAAGGAGCCCAGTTATTTTCCTGGCGAGTTCGTAGCTTCTCCCTCCATCTTCTCCCTCTCCTCCCCATTGCCTTTTGTCTGGTTTGAGTTTATTGTCAAAACACGCCCAGCCAAATTACTTGTCTGCAGACATTTGCACCGGCCTTCGTGTATCCACAAGAGAGCTGCTAATGATTACTCTTCCTGCCCGTGCTTAGCTCATCCTCAGAAGGGAACTGCTCATTAACATTCTCTGACTGCAGCCTGGCTGGTCTGGAAACAGTCAGGCAGTGGGGATTCCAGCGACAGTGGAGTTAAAGTCCTGGCATCTTGCTCTGTGCCATATCTCCACTAGAAGCAGCGATGTATCTCCACTAGAAGCAGCAATTAGCAATTGTGAGACTGGGAGACGGACCCGGACTCTGGAGCTTGAGGGAGGGTGAGGAGGCAGGGCCCTGGAGGGAGAACTTTTGCTCATAGCTGACTTTCTATAGCCTCAGCCAGGGCCAGCTACTAATTTTCAGGACCTAATACAAAATGAAAAACAGCTGCCCAGGCCCACCACAGCACCGAGGGCCATTATCACCGTGCAGCAGCAGGATTCCCGACCCAGTTGGCGGGGTGGGAATGGGGCAGGAGAACCAAGGTAATACTTCCCTTGCCCTGGTCACCCCTGTAGCTTAGATGTAGTAGGGTAACAAATGCCACCAGCTTAACTCCCATGGAAGGGAAGGAGAAGAGAGAAAGTTGTCTTCAGCTGAATGTCTACTAAAGCTATGTCTTTCTATTCAAAAATCAGGGGAAAAGTGACTTTTCTCCTGAAGTCTCTTGTAATTTGTTATGATGTCATTTTTCAATTTCTTATGTAAGCTTTTCAATTATGAGCATAATGTTTAATATTGATCTTAACATTGTGCAATGTGAGTTTCAAATTCAAATGTAAAGGCATTTGACTCCCACATGAAATCACCAAAATCACATCTATTTCATAGCTTGTCCATGGGCATGCCTGTAGAATGGATACACTGCACAAAAACAACTCAGCTGTTTTTATTTTTATTGTTGTTTTAGTACCAAGGCCTTGTACTTGCTAAGCAATGAGCCATATCCCAACATTTTAATTTTTATTTTGAGACAGGGTCTCCCTAAGTTGCCTAGGCTGGCCTCAAATATTGAACACTCCACCCTCACCTCCCAAGTAGCTGAGGTTATAGGCATGTGCCACTGTGTCCAGCGACACAACTGTTTTATTTCAATTCTTTCTATCTGCACATTTTTACTGATACTCTTTATTTTTAATAAATGAAGAAGGACTGAGAAGAAATGGCATTGTTTCTTTCATTAGGTATCACCATTTCTGGCATACAAGGTTGCTTAACACTGAGAAGTAGTATAAATAAGAAAGGCTCGGGGGCCTGGCCCTAGCTCAGGTCTTTAAGTGGCTGCTTCCACAAAGCTGTCATCCTCAGGTTGCTGGAGTTCGAACCTCACACCTCTCCCGCTGGCCAAAAGTGCCCTGAAGGCATTCGAGGAACCAAAAAAAAAAAAAAAATCCTGGGCTGGAGAGATGGCTCAGTGGTCTAAAGCACCTACTTAGAACAAGCTTAGCAAAGCATCAGGGACCGCGGTTCAATCCCCCAGCACCACATGCCAGCCAGCCCCGCCCCCTGGTGGGCTGAGCTGGCCACACACACACACACCACACACTCTCTCACTCTCTCTCTCTCTCTCTCTCTCTCTCTCTCTCAAATAAATAAAAAAAATAAAAAAATAAAAAAAAAGAAAGGCTCTGACAGGATTCTTCTGTTGTCCATATTTCTTAATAGGCCACTATCTTCCTTCTACGTGTGCAGCAAGCTCTGGCTGGAATAGAAAGTGTGGTCTCCCAAGGCTGTTGGTTTTCTTGATTACTCAGGAGTAAATGAAACACACTTATCTCATACTCCCCTCTGGTTGTGCTGGGCTGGTGCAAGGTGAGTGGACCTGAATCCTGTGCTCATGGGCTATGACAATGCTCCATGTAAATATGGAGGTCGGTACCTCGTATCCTTTGCTCATGAGGATGCTTCACTGTCTCATTAGAGGTCACTCAGATGATGCAAATTCAGGGATAACATGGAGAATTTTAATACAATGAGATGACAGCCAAATACTAGACCAAGGATGAACCCGAATGGGGAATCATGCATGGCATCTCAGATCAAGCAATGAAGCTGTCTTAGATCCCACTGTAAACCCCTGGGCCCAGGCCTCACTCAGAACTACACCACTATACAAGAAACAATGTTAGAAATGGCTAGCACTGGGAAGCAAAGTGTGGGACAGTTACAAGCAACGAAAGAGAACAAATGTCATCTCTCAGCCGAGATGCATGGTGCCATCAGGCCTAGTGAGGTTGAGTAATGATCCCATGGATCTGTGCCCACCTCACTCAGGTTTTCTGTCAAGTTCAGCACTCCATGAATCCTTGGATGGTGGTCCTGTCAAGCCCCCAGGGTAAGGCAATTTTCTGAGCCCCACAGAAAGCCCTCAGACACAAGGATGTTGATGTGAGTGCTTATAAACCATCTTCTCCATCCTGAGGATAAGGTCTGAGAACCAGGCGGGGCATAGATAACATGTGCCCACAAATTCAGGACACGATTCTCACCACCTCCACTGCATGCACTCAGTCTACACCACCGTCACTTCCCATGGATCACTGCAATCACCAGGTTGTAATAATCTGCCTGGTCTCCTGGCTCCCGCCCTTTTCCGCTCTTCCTCCATATTTCATTATAAGCCAAACAATCTCTCAACATCATACTGTGAATGACACAGGATGTTATTAAATTATGTCAGAGTACATCACTCCTCTGTTCAAAATCTTCCAGTGAGTTAGTACTTCAGGCAAAGAAAACCCAAAGACATACAACGATCTTCCAAGTCTTGTCTGGTCTGTCTCCCTCTACGCTAATCCTGCTCCTGATCTCATCATTCTTCTCCTGCTACTTCTGTCATTTCTTTTAGTCCAGCTACACTGCCCACTGTGATGTTGCTCATTAAATATTTTAACACCTTGGTCAAGGGCTTTTGCTTGAGTTTTCTACCTAAACCCACTTTTCCATTCTTCACCTTATCAATGAGGCCTCATCCCTTTTAAAATCTGCAGTTTGTTCAGGATGTTAACTCCTTGCCTTTAGCTAAGTTGTATTTTTCTGCAGCTCTATCCACTTCCAACACACTGCAGTATCCTTCCCTTGTCTGGGGTTTTATTTTCTATTGTTTCAGTTACCTATGGTCAACTGAAGCCAATGGAAAGTTCACAATTAAACAATTTCTAAGTTTTAAATCGCCTGCCATTGTGAGAAGCACGATGTTATTGTCTGTTGCCTTAGTCCTGCCCAGGATGTGAATCATCCCTTTGCCCAACACGCCCACCTCCGCCCAGGTAGGTGTGTTACCTACCTGGTAGTCACTTAGCACCCATCCCAGTTGTTATATTGACCCTGGAGATATTGCACTGCTTCCGTTCAGGTAACTCCTGTGTAGTAACTTGACACTGTGTCATGCAGCACGCTTCACTCAGTCTGCTTCGTGCCATCATACAAGCACCATAGCACCTCATGTCATCTCAAGGAGCAGGAGGTGAGTAATCCTGTATTTTCTGAGAAAGACGATATTCACATAGCTTTTATTATAGTATATTGCTGTGACTGTTTTATTTTCTAAGTTATTACTGATCTCTTAGTGTCCCTAACCTATAAGTTAAATTGAATTCTATCACAGAAATGCATGTGTATGATAAACATGGTACATATAGGGAGCAGTACTACTTGATAAGGCACTGAATAAATACTGGTTAGTGACTTTAGTTTCTGGGGTCTACTGTGTGTTTTGGAATGTAACCACAATTTATATGGAAGAATGACTACACGGGATGTAATTCATTTTATTATTGTTCTTATTGCTTATTTTCTTTTGTCCCAGTACAGCATAATCTCCAAAGGCAGGAATTATAGGTTTTTGTTTTTATACACTGACATATTCCAGACATCGATATGCCTGGCACACAATGAATATATGGTATTAGTAAATATTTGAAAACCACTGCTATTGGAAAGCTACAAAGAAAAAGATGCTGAAGGTTTAGGGAGAAATTATGCTATTCTTATTAACCATGCCTTTGGGAAACATGGATACTCCTGTTGAGGATAATTGATATGTCCCACTTTACCAGCTTAAGGGGTAACTGTAGATAGTATTTCTTAGTGTTCAGATTGTGACTCTCAAGCCTTATCACACAAATTGAAAGTGAATTTCTCTCGCCTTCCCAAGGTTAGTCCAAAAATCCATGAGGAATCTTGTCCAGCACAAAAAGAGTTTGTGAACTCAGAGTTGCCTCACCAGTGAAACATCAGTTACCTACAAGTTCACCAAAGAGTCTGTGTTAGATTAATGTCTAGATATCTTAGTTCAATTTCCATGTCTATAATAGGGTACTTGAGACTTGGTGATTTATAAAGAAAATAAAAGTATTTCCCACAGTTCTGTATCCTGAGAAATAAAAGATTAAGGAGGTGTATCTGACCAAAACATTTCTACTGCATCATAATCTGGTGGAAGACATTGTATGGTGAGAGAAACGGGGAAAGGATAGGAAAATGATAGCAAGAAAGACAGCAGAAGGTGTTTTAACAGAACATTCTGGAAATAACAGCATTAATCAATTTATAAGGGCAAAGTCCCCATGACCTCAACTTCTCTAAAGGTTCCATCTCCTAATACCATTACAATGTTCATTAAATTTCAACATGTCTTTTAGAGGGGACATTCTCACCAGAGCAGATGCCATCCTTGGAAATTATACTCACTCTAGATGACCTTCACAAAGCAGACCTGGTCTGCCAACTCTACAGCACTTTTAAAGCAAATCCACAAATGCAAGCAAGTGGAGAAGCAATGTGTACATTTCCCCGAAGAGGTACTAACTTCTTGGCAGAAGATATTTCACCATAAGTCCAGAACCATCTTTCTCATAATGACCTGAGTTCCTACTATTAAGCTAGGTATCAGCAGCCAACAACACCCCGACTGTTATGATAATTTCCTCCCTGGGACCAAAACAGTCATTTTCAGACAATTGGCCTCAGCTGGGCAACTTCACCCCATCAGATGCTGTAATGACTGAAGCCATACATCAAAGGGGTAAGAATTGTCTCTCCCTGCTCAGAAGGTTTTCCCATCAGGGGAAGAGGAATTGTTCTATCAAACTGTAAAGGTGGAGAATCTACTCCTGCTACAATGAAAATATCCAGGAATTGATTATGTGGCCGTTCTGGAGACCTAGTCAAAACAAAAGAGAATGTCTCAAGTATCTTAATATCTCTCCACACTTAGGAAGAACAATTGCTATTTTCATAATCAAGATGATCCCCAAGAAGAAATTAGCAGCCTCCTGAAATCTAGATTTGCTAAACTAAGTCCATGACAGAAAAGTAAACCTACATTAGGATGTCAGCACTACACACACGCTGTGTGTTCCAGTAGCTTCTTAAATGGCACAAATATTTCAATTTAATTCTTTTTTCCAAAATAAGTAAGAACGCTTTCAGTCTCTATTAATTCCTGAAAAGCATCCATTACATTCAAAATACTATTTTCTATCCATTAATTGGGGCAGTTGCCAAACAGAGATATTTTTGTCCCCAGGGCCATTGTGTTCAAACATCAGGCTGGAAACAGGAAAGGGCCACATTCCAGTGGAGCAATCATTAAAGCCCCTGAGAGTGTCTTAAAGTGGCTCATACCAGCCTTTGATTCGGGTGGAGGAGATCTTTACCTGCCGAGTGCAGGTACTTTCAAATATATAAATTGAAATTATCCATTTAAGCAGCTCGCTTTTATGATTTTTGCAATCTAAAATTTCTAATTGCTAATTCCATGGCTAACCTCAGTGCTGGAACAAATGGGGCCACATCCGTTGTTAGGAATTAAAAAAAAAATCTTTTAGTGTTCTAGGAAAAGGGGATGGCTATCCATGTGAGGTATACTTTTCTTAGCTTTAACTCATCTTCCAAAAGGGAAAGATGAAGAAAAGCAAAGGATCAAGTCTGAGGGAACACGGGGGTGCTCTGTTTGTCAAAAATGGCTCTTTACCCATTTTAAAGCTGACAGTTTTATAGATAACTGTGTTAGTTTAAAGCTTTAAACTTGCTCTTTTTGTTTCATTCTACATTGATTCCTATATAGATGCTCAATGAGATACATGAGAAATAAAATTAGATCAGGTGCCCAAAGCTGGTGGGATAAACTCTCTTTTCATAGCTGTACAGTCAGTCTTTTCACCTCTTTACACACTGAAGGAAGTAAGCTCCACATGCAGCCCGTTCTTCTTCAGTACCCAGGACACAAAGAGATGCGAGGTGAATACAGTCCAGTAGCAGGTAGCACCTTCAGGGCAAGGGTATACTGAGGCATCATAGATCCCATGGAAGAGGGCTTGAGGTCATACTTTACATGGCAGAGGTCACAGAGATGTTCCCAGAAACAAGGGAGGAGACTTGAGTTCCAGTTCCAGGTTTCATCTCTTATTTAGGAACCCATAAAGAAAATATAACTATTTCATATGGTTTTTTTGAGGATTAAATGAGATAATACATATATAAATACTCTGTGAACTGTAAGATTATATATGTGCAAATGTCCTATAAATTCAAAAGAATAACATCTATAATAAAATGTTGATAGCTGTTTTATAAAACAGATATTATATGAAGATCCCTAAAAAGGGTAAACACTAACATAGGCCTATGAAAGTTGAGCATGATCATCCTTGGTACCCCTAGGGACTGGTTTAGGGCCCCCTATGAATACCAAAATCTTCAGATGTTTTAAGTAACTTACACTAAATGATATCTCCCTATATTCTTTAAATAATTTCTAAATTATTTATAACAAAACAAATGCTATTTAGATAGTTACTCTGCTGTATAATTTAGGGAATAACATAAAAACAAGCCTGTTTATGTTCAATAGAGACACAACCTTTCCCCAAATGTTTTAGATTGCTGGTTGTTTAAACAGATTCAGAGCTCGCACATACAAAGAACCAATAGAGTTTCCTGCTTTGCAGATTAGTAAACTAAGTCTTCACACAAATACTGACACTACGTTTCATTCTCAAAGATTTTCCTTTAACTGAACCAAGATACAACCTAGATAATGAAACTTACCACTCCCAGGTAGTTCTGTTGGGAACTGGCATGGCACATCACTGGCTTGGAGCAGAGCTCCTTATTTCTCAAAGTGTGGCTCCGAGACATTGGCATCACTTGAAAGTGCTGCATCTCAGGCCTACCCCTGGCCCTGTGACACTAGAACCTGCATCTTAACACAATCCCCAAGTGACCTCTGTGCACAGTATCAAGTCTGAGAAGCATGAAAGTAAATTGCAGCCAAACTACAGAACCTGGATTTGGATCTACAGCTGGTAGATTTCAACACCAAGTGTCTAGCTACATCACCTATACTCATGACTGCAAAAATACCCCACTGTAGCATGGGTGCCATAGGTTCACCACCACCGGAGACCCTGCGTCTGTTATTGTGTTCCAAACTACCTATGAATAGCTAAAGCCTCATCTGCAGAAGTCCTTGTGAGCAGCTGTGATTTGTGGCAAGGAATGTTTTATAGCTGAATTTGCCCCACTGCACCTCCTGCAACTCTGTGTTGCAGGGTCTCCGGTGGCAGTGAACCTATGGCACCCATGCTACAGTGGGCTATTTGTTATCTTTGAAAGTTCTAAGAGTTTTGTAGTCATGAGTATAGGTGATGTAGTTAGACAAGGACTCTCGTAGCAGCTTTGCAATGCAAAGAGTGATATTAATTGCCATTTAATAGTTGACAAAACAGCAAGATCTTGAGATCCTGCCGAAGTTGTTTAGAGAGTAAAACATCAGGGTTTGAACCCAGGTTTTCTGAAAAATCATATGTGATTCAATGACATATTTCCTTAAGAATGTTTTTGTAACTTTGAAAAATCTTTTTTCCCTCAACCTTGGCTGACATACAATATCCTCTTTTTTCTGTTCTCTGGGTTTTTACAACATTATTCCATCTCATGCTGAGTTGCAGAAGGAGGTGCAGTAGGGCAAATTCAACTATAAAACATTCCTTGCCACAAATCACAGCTGCTCACAAGGACTTCTGCAGCCAACCCCCGGAGGACGTCCCTGAAACAACATTCCATCTGTGGGACACTGCCAGGACAGTGCCAATCAAAGGCGGCAGAGGTACGCAGAAATCTTGGAGACACGACAGAAAAGCAATCTGAGAGCAGGTGTTCCCAAAGGTCTCCCATGAGCCTGTGTTGTGACACAGCCACAGTCCCAGAGCACACAAAGAAGAGAAAATGTCATTTGTTGGAACCCAATCATAAATCCCACAGGACAATGCAACATTGTCAGGCTATCCCCGCATAACATTTTCCTGTTGATAGCACTGGTATGTGTGTGGCTTGGAGAAGTCCCAGGAGCAATACAAAAGACAGCATTAGTTTGTCAGAATATTCAGCTGCCTTAGTCTTGCAAAGTCCGTCATAAAGGTCTACAGATTCCTTACTCAAACCCTTATACAGTTGGGATTGTATTACATACAGGTAAGCTTACAATATCATTTGTGATCTAACGTAAGGGACTAAGAGACGCATGCTACTCTTTTTACCTGTCTTTTTGTAAAACTCATGACAGAGTCATGACACAGTTAAATTCAGAATCCCCATGAGAACATGGATATCCATGAAATCTATCATCATGAAATACTAGGCTTAGAAATGACTCAGTTGAAATTACTTTAAGCACAGATAAGCAAGCATACCTGTAGCTGGCAGCCTCCAAGATGATCCTCCGTGATCCTTACCTCCTGGTATCCCTTCCCTTTGTAAACCTTCCCACCATAAATAAAGCTGACTTGTGTAATAGGATATTGCAGAAATAGTGATGTATGATGTTTGAGGTTTAGTTACAAAGGACATTATTATAGCTCTGTGTTGTTCTCCAGGATCACTGGCTCTGGAGGAAACCGGCCACATGTCATAGGGATATTAAAGTAATACTATAGAGAGAGATTGCTGCCACTTGGCAATGGCTGCCCCAACCAACCTATCAAGCATAGGAGAGAGCCACTTCAGAAGCAGATTTTTCACACCCCAGTCAAACTTTCACATCAGTGTGCTGTGTGATTTCATGAGAGACTCTGTGGCATACTGCCCAGCTAAGACACCTCTCAATTACTGACCCATAGAAACTATGAGATCATACATGACTATTGTTCTTTTACGGCATTCAATTTGGAACACAGCTATACAGAACTAATAAAATGCCCCCAAGTGTTAAATGCTACATCTAACACAATAAAGGTAAAAAAAATTAAATTAAAAAAATAGCTTTCTCAATAAAGTTCATTGTGATTGTGGTTCACAACAATTTACAGTGACACAATTAGCCCTACCTAGCTACAGTTTGAGCTTCCTCCAAGGCTGCAGGTGTTGAAATTTAATCTCCATTGTTAGGCCTTAAAAGGATGGAAATTTAATCCAACTACTCATGTTAAGAAGTGGGGCTTTGGGGTGTGATCAGAACTAGATAATGTCTTTAGGTTGGAGCCCCATGGTTGATCTGTGTTACTGTGGAAGAAAAGAGAGAGAGAGACCACATAGATAGGCACCAACACACAGCCTCACGGTTTGAATGGAGATTCCACTGTGCCTCAGGCCTGTCAACAAAAACCTTATCATTTTGAAGTGTTAAAGTTTAGCTCAGCTTAAAATTATCTCTGTAGATTTTTTTTTAAGTTTGGGCTAAAAACTTTTCCATACTTTGTGAACCTAACTTAATGTGCAGAACAGATTGTAACCTACAACAGGAACAGGAGCTGAGTCTCCGCCCACCTCAGCCAAAGAACTCTAGTCAATCATGAGTGGCCAACTGCTCAAAACAGGTTCAGATAAACCCATGGCCAGGTTGTAGCTCAGAGCTATCCGGGTCCCTCACTTCTAATTTCTGTAGGTTGTTGTCTTTTCCCTGCCCATAAACATAACCTGTGTGTGTGGTGGCCTAAAAAGCACCCTGAACCATTTTTCATCACAATTGCTGCCTGATTCTAGATTTCCAAATAAAAGCCAAGTAAAGTCTGCCAAATTAGAATTGTCACAGGTTTCTAATACTTGTTGCTGGGCCGGGGACAGAAATACCCAGACAATGAGACTTCTGTGAGAAAATTTCCCTCTATGGCTTAAGAAACCAACTTCGAGGAGCCTTCAGGAGCCCTTGTGGCCACTTCTACTCCCAGATGGAGACAGAAGCTATTGGAGCAGAAGAATGTGACTGTGGAACATAGAAAGGAAAAGAAGTGCTTCTGAGTGCTACATCACTTATTGGAACAGAACTGAACAATTTATATTGCTTGAAGCAGAAAAGAACTAGAGAAAAATATGAATGGCATCTCTGATATGCAGTGCCACAGGGAACTTGGTCAGCATGGTCATTGATTTTTTATCTATAATATTTTCCATTTGCACCTGGAGTAAAAGGGTTGATCAGGTTGGACTAAGGTCCCATTTTAGGCAAGCTGGGCTCATAAATCTTACTCAGAGACCAATTCTAAGAAATACATCTCCATGGCTTCAACCTCAAAAGGGAGAGGCTCTTGTAAAGGGAGATCCAAAGAATGAAGTCATGAAATAAATTTAAAGAAGGGAAACTTTGGGCCAAAGATGAAAGGCCTTCTTTGCTGTGAAAATCTATTAGAATATGTAATACCCTCTCAAGAATAGAAGCCCCATTCCTTACATTATTTAACACAAGAGAGAACAAAGAACTGGAGAACAAACATTGATCCCACTTCAGCCCCTGAGAGGATTGGAAAAATGACCTAATAGATTTTCTATCTCTAACTTACATGATAATTTGAATCTAAAAACATTAGAAGATAATGAACCAAATTCACCCAATAGCAGAACAGCAAATGGGCTGCCACACTGAGTATCTCTCTATGGCTTCCTGTGGAGGTAAGAGGAGGGTAGTGCAGTTCTGTCCATTTCATGCCTCAGGCAGGAGGTGACTGGACTGGCTAAAGTCTGAACACAGCTAGTCTGGAAGGGAGTCAGCATTTCTCAGAGCAAGCACAAGAAGCCAGACAAGTCCAGAACTTTCTCAGCCCAAGATTACATCAATCATATTTAGGAATGAAGACATTCCAGAGATGAGAAAAGGGGCAAGAGTGAGAGTGTAAGGAAGTGTTTCTTAGGTTTATATGTCAAAAAGCACAGCTCAAATTCTGCTATGTTCAGAGTTCTATTTCTATGCTGGCTAAAGCAAAATCACAGACACAACCTGAAATGCATACTGTGGAATTAAACAAAATCATTGCAGTACTATTCCAGTATCCAAATCTCAGAAGGACCTCAGCATTGGCCTAAGACTACTTCTTAGGTAAAGGGAGCTGCATGCCTACAAAGGGAGAATTAAATCCAGGAAATTTTTGGTTCCAGCCAGGAGGAACATTGGGAAAGCAGTCTTCACCTGAGGCAGAAACAGTAATAATGTCACTTTAATAAGTGAACCAGGCCCCTACAGTATCTGGAAGGCAGAAGACAAAGATCTGGAAATACAGGCAAAGCTGAACAATGTGAGTCTGTACTTTGTAAACTCCTTAATTTGTATGCTGGCTGCACTTGACTTTTTCTCCCATGAAAGTAAAGTGTATGTTTTTGAAGATTTGGGGGCTATTTTGGACAAAAGAGAAGCCTGGAAGGGCAACATAGATGTGGATAGCTTGGACCATGCATTTCCAATTTTGTACCTCATTGTTTCCTGCATTGACCTGCTCACAGGATTCATTTGATGAAAAGTGAATTCTTAAAAAGGAGGTGTTTCCATTGTTGTAGGCAGCTGAGTTAGATAGAAATATTATAGGCAGTTAGACAAGGTTGGGTCCTCCAAAGAGCCAGTATGGAAAAGGAAATACCTTGCAACCTGGGAGAGACCAGCACTCCTGTTGTAGGCCAGACTTCAAGACAAAAGACTAAACAAATGCACCCACCGACCTCCCTAGGAATGGACATCAGTGATTGATAATTCTAAATAGGTATCAATCACATTGAAAAATCCAAGGAGAGCACTAACCTAACCCCCTACAGGAAAATCCCATTTTCTATCCCGTGCCTGCTTGCTGCTTGACTTGCTTCTCCATTTGATTCTGATTTAATCAATTTTACCTGAGCAAGTGTACTCGTAATCTTATTGGCTAACCACAGTTTTGTCCCACCCCATGCTCATCTTGCAAGTTCCCATGTTTCTTACCTTAAACCACAGTCACCTCATGGTTTTGCTCTATAAAGCCCTTAGAAAGGACAGGGTCCTTGGCAACCCACTTGGGTCCCTTTCTGCCCCTCTCTCTGACAGAAGAAGCTTTCTTTCCTTCAATACATATAACTCTGCTCTTAACCTCTGAGTTCCTAAAATTCATGCTGCAGCTTTAGAGAACACAAGCTAGTCTGAGATACCTTTCACACTGGGAGTGTCTTTCCCCTAATGTCACCACCACCTCTCTGATCCCACAGGTGATGGAGGTGGAAACTTACTCCCAAGCTTTGGGGCTGGCAGAAGTCATTTTCTTTCCATCCTGGACCCTCTGAGAAGTTACAAATACTAGTTCCACAACAAATGGAAAATTCTGAGAAAACCTAAGAGCTCAAAGTCAAATACAGTACCGTAAGAACTAGCAGTTATCAAGACTTGTGCTTAAGTAGAATAAATAATAATCCAATGCCTCTTGGTGGCCAACTTTTGGTGCATCGCTAATACACAGCCAAATAAAACCTTGGTATCTCTTACCAGCCCCCAAACAATCTCCTGTTTTCACCAATTAGTAGAAACACCTGCCAAAAAGTGAGTGTGTCCTAGCAGCCTCTAGCCCCAGGCTGAGCCAGCATTGCCAGGCAGGTTCCTCCAGGGGCTCTGTGCCTTGCTGCTTTCGTGCCTGCACTCAAGGAGGAAAGAATCCCTGGCTTGTTCAAGAAGATCTCTATTCTGCGGGTGCTCTGCCTGGGGTTTGGCTTTTGCCAGGCAGGGAGGGCTGTGGCTGAGGGTTCTCTCCCTCCCTTTGCCTGGGGGGATTAAGCTTCTCTATTGTCCCTGGCCTGATGGCCTCAGCATTTGCATTTATCAGGTCCCAGGAGCTGGGAACAGAGACTCGGGCTGCACCTGCTGCTGGGAGTTCCGAAGGCTGACCCCAGCAGACCTTCCAAGTAATTCCATTTGTGTCATCACAGCTTCAGGGATCCAGACTCGAGAGGGGAATAATGACTACAGGAGGGAGCTAGAGACACGGGTAAACATCCACTTGCCAGGGATGGCTGAAAGTGGTCAGAGGTCTGGGAAAAGATCGGGCTTCAAGTCCTCAGCGTTCTTTTAAACAGGCTTTTATTTGGAGAGCCTTCCAACCTCCTAAGCCTCATTGAACTTGAAAAGCTACAAGCTTCCTTTCTTTCCAGAGACCCTCTGGCCTCTTCTCTTACCTCTTTCATTCAAGTCATTGTTAGTGGATGCATTAATGGGAACCGCGGACGCTCAGAGGAGGAGTAGTATCATGTCGCAGATGTAAAACTGGCAGAATAAAGAATCAGAGCAATCTAGGGGAGAACTGAGGGAGTCCAGTGATGCATCTAAGGGAATTTGCGCCTGGGACTTTGCTTCCCTGCATAAATAACATTTTTTCAACTTACAAATCATTTATACATACAAAATGTGCTGTGTTGCTTGGAACACCTGATATTTCCATTGGACAAGCTGGAAAACTGAACCTAGCCAATCAGACACTGAGGGAACTTAGCAGTTCAGTGATGCGGCCAGAAGGAAACCGATCCGGAATTCAGACTCTGTTCCGGGTCTTCCCACCATGTCTTAGTGCGCAGGGACATCACGGAAAGCAGTTTTAGGGCAGGATCTCATGAGGCTTTCCACTTGGGCTGTACTTAGCTAAAAGCTTTCATATACAGCGCCTATGACATTTAATCTTGGTCCTGGAATATTTTACTGGCAAATAAGGAAAAGAATTTATTGAAGACTTGAGCTATGCAAAGCCTAAAGATCCCGGCTGGGCTTGACAATAGTACTGCTGAGAAACTGCACCCTAAGAAACATTAGCAAATGAATAGCTCTATTGACGTGTGCCCCAATGAACTGGAAGAGCTTGCCTTAGCCACAGGAACAAGCTTTACCAACTGTTCTGCCCGCGGAGTTCGCCCCCTTTGTCTTCCTTCCCCATAAGCTCCTAGCACTCTGCAGTTCTTGGCATTTGTTCTCCAAAATCAGGAAGGGTCCTGAAACCGCTCTCAGTTGTTGTGAGTCGATTGACCTCATCTTCCTAAAGTTGGGCACTAGCGCAGCGTCCTCCTCAGTCAGGGTTATTTGCATTTTAACTTTTTAAAAAGTAGGGAACAAAATTTACACATGGGAATTTCCTCTCTAAAAATGGACAGTTGTATGAGTTTTGACAAATGCATGCAGTGTGCTGAGCACAATCATAATCAAGGTATTGAACAGTTTCATTACGGGTCCTATTTCCCCAATCTCTCTCAAAAAAAAAAAAAAAAAAATCCCTCATTTGGTGTTAGTCAACTCCATCCCTACCAACTGGCTTTCTAGTTTTGTCTTTTCTGGAATGTCATAAAAACAAAGTTACACATCTTCTGCAGCCTTTTTATACTTTGCTTCATGTACATGCACGGATATGTCGCTCCTTTTTATTGTTTTTACACATGTTTACTCAAGTTGTGCGGATGAATACTTTATTCTCTTTTTTTTGCTGAACAGTGTTACATTTTACCAGTGATGGGAATCTTTTGGACACAAGTGCCCGAACTGCAACCCAAAGCCCACCTATTTATCACAAAATGCCAATACTGCAATTAAACCTGACTACTCAGTTTTTGGTTCAGAAAGAACAGCTCATACATTACTATCTTTTATATTAAAAGAAAAAAGTACACGCTTGCCCATAGATTCACCATCGCTGCATAGACACACTGCATGCCATTTAGCCATTCATCAGTTGAATGCAATTTGGGCTATTTCCAGGGCTGGAAAATTTTGAACAAAAATCTCTATGAACATATGTTTATAGATTTTGTGCAAATACATTTTTTATTAGCTTTACCGAAATAAACAGGAATGGGTTATTTGTGTGTATCTTCAACTGTAGAGGTATCAGCTAATTGCTTTCCAAATGAAATTATTTTCCTAAATGTCTACCTCATTCCCACTAACAGCATATGGAAGTTTCAGTTGCTTCACAATTAAGTGAGTGTTGTATTTTTTAAATATCGTCATTAATTTTTAGCAGTCTGACAGGTATGCAGTGGTGTCTTATTACGATTTTAATTTGCATTTCCCTAATTGCTAATGATGTTGCATTTTAAACTTTTATCTTTACTTACGGAATAAATCTTAAGTAGTTTCAGGAAATATAATATTCAGTTTTAGAGCTCAGTTTAGCTTTCTTTAGTTCATGTCTTTGTTGAATTGATTGATTAACTGACTCATTTGTTTGATTGATTGATTGACTGATTGATGCTCCTGGAGGGTCAAGGTACATCCAGATGACCTTGACCAATGGAATATTTCAGAAAATTAAGATGGCTGTTATTGACACTTTTTTCCTCAGCACATTAGCAAGTTTTAAAGATTTTGCCCTTAAAATGCCCCTTATATCTATTAGATACAACTAAGTTAGATGGAAATATTACAGGCACTCAAAGGAGTTGGTGCAGAGGATAAAAACATCTTACAACTGTGGCTGAAGACACATCTGTGGAAGGCCTAAGGTAAAGGCAGAATGACCAAGCTTACCTGCCTCCCCAAAGGGTAAGCAATATGATACAATTGGTGTTGCCTGGTCCCATAGAGTCTAGATCAGCATGTGCCACCCAGGAATCAGTCCAGGAGCTCCAGATTCATCCCTTCCTAAAGATGGTCTTTGTTCTTTCCATGCAATGCAACCTGCTTCATCACTGGATCAGTGCTAAGTGGCTACACTTACAATCTTATTGGTTGATCATAGTTTTGACTCATGTTATACCCATCTCAGGATTCTGCTCCATAAAACTTTCTTTGAGAAGTGAACTCATTGGCAACTCCCTTTCGGGTCCCCTCCTGTTTCTCAGCAGCTATCTTTCTCAATGAAATTTTCCTGCTCTTAAACTCTGTTGTTCCTTAGAATTCATTCTTTGATTTGGAGGAATAAAAACTGAGTGTATCTGACATCTAGCAGGTTGGGAATAATATTTATTTCCCTTATATCTATTTAATAAGCTAGGATTGAAAGTTATAGTTCTGGTGTCCTAAGTTAAATCACAAGGCTAAGGTCAAGGTCAAAAGTCCTCTCAGTGCCCTCCTGACCTTTTCCTCTACCCCAACATCATAATGTGTTTTATTTTCATAGTCTACTACATGGAGTAACAGGGCTAGGAGAGATTTAAGCAAGAGGAAATCATAAAAGAGTAAAGCCCTTCTTCAATTAAGGCCTGCTGCTTTAGTCTACCAGTCTTAGCTCTCTTACAGGCGTTATTGTGCTTTCTGAGTGTGTTATTAAAATACTTGTCCAATTGACAAACTTAGGGACCAGTCATGGAATTTTCAAATTCTATATTCAAAATTTTCAAATATATACAAATGTTGATGGATAGGAGCAAAAGGATTTTAAAATTGTACAGTATTTGTTTTTTCTGCCCTCTGAATTTTGGTTCAAACATTTTAAAGACATTTGCAGGCAGTATGCCCTTGTACATTGAAATTCTTCAGCAAGAATCTCCTAAACATAGACATTCCCTTACATTCTGATACATGATCATTCTACATAAAAAAATTTAACCTAAATTTTTTCATATAACCTAATACTAGTCTATTTGCATATTTCCCCAAATGTCTTTTTTTTTTTTTTTAAGTGATTCTAAACCCTATTAGTATTTATGAAGTTGGTTCCTATTTCTTTTTGGTCTTTTTAAATAAAAATCACCTCCTCTACTTTAAACATTTTTATGTTTTCTCTTTTAGAAAGGGAATAAGCCCACTGCCTCGTAGACTCTTGCAAATTCTGAACTTGTCATCTTGATTCATCGTGGTGTTGTTTAACTTTTTCTTTAACCATTTCCTTTCTTCAGACTGAAAGTTATTTCTGAAGGATTAGGTAGGTTTAAGTTCAAACATTTTTGCAAGAGTATTTCATAGGTGAATTCATATTTTATAATAATTTATATCAGAAGATATGTAAGATAGGTAACTTGTTCTACTATTAGTAACACTAAGCTGATCATCAATTAAAATTCTTTCTCCTTCTTAGAAATTAACATATTATCTGTGGGGTGAATTTTGGTACCATATCAACACCCTCCTGCTCCATATCAACTTGTCACCCAGTGGTTTTATCATATATTGTTCATATGAGCCTATATTTATTATTTTACTGAAGATTTCCAAACGGTGATTTCTAATTTCAATTATTGTGTCTACATTTATAATAAATATTTTTCAATAAAGATTTACATCATTAATAAATTATAGTTTCTTCAGCTATAACTATAGTTCCTTCTTTAACAAGTAATGTAAATGCTCAAATTTTCCTTTTTATGTTTTTTTTGTTATTGGTTTTCTTTTTTTTAATTTCACATATTTGGTACAGGGTCTTGCTACACATCTTGGACTCATAATGATCCTACTGTTTCAGCCTCCTCAGAACTGGAATTACAGACATGTGCCACCATGCACAGTTTAATTTTTCCTTTTATTTTTTAGCATAAGAATTTGACAGCAAGTGAGTTTTAATTTTTTCTCTCCCTCTCGTTCTTCTATCTTATTCAGCGTGCTCTTATAAGTTACAGCTAGAGTTCACTTCAAAGCTCATCATGAACTGAATGTGACCAGTGGGAGACACTTTAAGCTGGCTTTCATATTAACGTGCCTCATTATCTCTGAGAAAAAAAAAAATTCTAGTTAACAAGATAACCCAGTTTCACTTCATACTTTCTCTGATCTAGATCTGGATTAGCACTTTCACACTGGGCCCTTATTTACATCTCTTGAAGAAAGTATTTCGAAAGAAAAATTTAAGTATAATGGTGCTCATTGTTAAGATATTGTTGGGGGGGGGCGGGGAGAGGGCTCAGTGGAATAAGTGTTTCCCTGGCAAACACAAGGGCCTGAGTTCAAAGCCTGATTCTGCTGAAAGAAAAAAAAAAGAAGGTATTGTTACTTTTAGATTTTCCATGTGAAATAATGCTAAACATATACATTTTAAAAATTAACTCATTTCAGTATTTCAAATTCAAGTTTAACAATGCAGGGATTTTCCTCCTTTACTTTACATCAGTATCTCTTCTCTTTAACATGAAAACCCTAGATTCCTACTACTAGAGATATATACTTATTTTTTTGTGTGTGCATTAAACATAAAACAATTTAATTTATAATGATGCCAAAATTACTGCATGGAATTCAACATTTCTTGGCAGTCATCCTAATTATTTCCCCACTTATATTATACACACAAAAATTGACATAATAAATGTACTAATCTGCACTTTCTTTTTTCACTAAATATTATTCTGAAATATCTTCTTGAATTATACACAAAAGTTTTCTATTCTTTCAGATGACTACCTAGCAATTCATGTAGTAAATATACCCTAGTTTGTTTAATCAGTCTGCTAATAATAAGCTTTGGGGTTGTTTCCAACATTTTCTATAAAAACAATTCCATAGAATATTTTTATAGTTTGATAAATAGTCATCATTGTTGGTGACATTTTCTTTAGAATCTTCTTCTTCTTTTTATTTTTTATTTTTATTTATTTATTTTTTTCAGAACCAGGGATTGAACTCAGGCCCTTGCGCTTGCCAGGCAAGCACTTATTCTACTGAGCTATCTCCCCAGCCCCTCTTTAGAATCTTCTTGACTACTCTTGATTATTTATGTCCTCTTTTTTGTAAAAATAATTTGCAATCATTTTCTGTAGTTCTCAAAACAGATAGGAGGCTAGAGAGGGAGGTTTACATGTGTGTGGAAAATGTTTTTGGTATTTTTACAGGAATGATTTAAAGTATATATAAATTCAGAGAGAATAGACCTAGTTCTGATATAGAGACATTCTAAGAACATAAGATGCCTACTTCTCCAAGTCTGTGTTTACACCTTTTAAGAGAGTTTTGAGATTTTTCCTACAAAGAATTAATACATTTCTTGCTAAGTTTACCTTCTAAAAGTTTTATCTAAGGTCACTTTTTCAGCCAAGAATTTATTTACTACTATCCAGACTTACTAATCCCCAAGGCAAAGCTCTCCTCCATCTACTAAAGTGCCTACTAAAATCTACATTATCAGTCTGCCACAAAGTCTTAACATCAAGTCCCAGTTCTCATTTTCCTGCTTCCTTCTTGTCTTTACTGCAGACCTTCTGTACCATCTTCCATTTGTTGCTGCCTTTAATTTTGTCTGTTTTATTCCTCACCGCCCTCACTCCCTTTCCATTTCATCCTCTTTCCAAAAGAAAAACATTGCACACATTAGATGTTACAGTTTGATTGAGCACTAAACTTCCTCAAAAACCCATAGTGATTCAAACTAAACAGTTCAAAATACTCCACCCAACCACACAAATGGATTCTACTTATAGCCAGAGAAAAGGAAGTAACATATGGGAACAACCTGATTGGCTGCTGTGAGCGTTTGCCCTATATGGCTATGTTTTGGCACCTTTCAGTTGTTGACTGACTGGAGTTGCAGCTGCTATGATTGGCTGAGACTCAGTTCCTTATTGCAAGTCTTCTCCAGTTAGACTACAGTGTGTCTATACATCAAGTTAGGTTATGGTTCATTATGTATGAAGAAACCCTTCTACCAAACTTAAAATGTGTGTAGAGGCAGCTTTAGGCCAAACCTAATTCAATTTAACACTCCCAATCACATATTCACTGGCAAACTTATGTTTATCTTGTAGATTTTAGGCACTTCCTTTGGAAAAGTTTTATAGATTCTTTTACCCGATCTGGTGTCTGAACACCCCTGCATACAACAGTTGCCAGGTATAGCCTGCTGTTTCTAAGTTTCTGCCTATTTGTCCATGTTTTTGCTCTGCCACCAGCTGTAAGAGGGCAAGGACTGCTTTCCTAGGACCAGTGCCAGGTGCACCTAGCCCAGCTCCTCAGCCCAGGTCTGTGGTCTGCGCAAGCAGTCTGTGCTCAAAGCTGTTGCTCCTTTCCCCTGAGCATGTGAGTGCGTGTTGATGACCCACTGTAAAAGGAGTAGGCTGAACCTGGAGTAAACAATTTTCAAAGAAAGAACAAACAGTACGCCTACATGAACTTATCCCGACTAAAGTCTGGATGGAGTAGTAGCTCAGTTCACAAATGCTGTGGCTTACCAGCAATTTGGTTTGAAAACAGAAGTGTTTGGCAAAATGTTGTTTTTGTTCCCAAACTGCATCAGGTGACAAATACAAACACAGCCATCTTTTCCAAAGTGATAGAACCAATTAAGTTCATGATCATTGTATTTGCATCCCCCATTTCCAGAATGCCTCAGATTGCTATTACATAAAATCTCCTTAGCACTATGTACTGAGAAGCAAGTAAATTTTACAGCCTGATTTGGTATTTTGGAGTGCTCTGTTTGCCAAACAGATTTTGCATGGAGTGATGAAAAAACACACTTCCTCTCTGTTATACTTTGTATCTATGTTTTCCCCTAAAGCATCTTATAGTTAATGGAGGAGCTTCTAGAGTTTGTGAATAATTCATGATTCAACGTGGGGATTATAGGTGTGAGTGCTACACCCATCCTGGGGTGGGTAATCTCCATTACAATGTAAGGAGAGGAGAGAGGCTTCCTAAAAGCTGCAGCTGCTGCCCCTCCCTTGGCTCTTTGCTGTTTTTCCATTGCCATGATGCACTGTTATGTGCCATGTGCTACTCTGTCTTGGAGCCAGCCAAGTACGAACTGACACCTCCACTAACTGTGAGCTAAATAAACCTTTCCTTCCTTAATGTTGGATGTTGGGTATTTGCCCCAGCAATGAGTGAAAAGTAATTGAGACACTCTCTAACCTAAAAAGCAGGGATAAACTTCCTTTCAACAGAAAATGCATGAGGTTTGCATTGCTATTTCACTTCTCTAGTTCTTCTGAAATTTCTCTGAGGTTTATGGATATAGAGGTTTATGAAAAGAATTTAGAAAAAGGTTCCATTGCACCTAGAGATGGCAAGAGAGATGCCAGGTCATCCATACTTATTTGGAGTTCAGCTAGCAAAAATAGAATGAAAAACCTGCACCCTCCTCTCTGTTGCTATTTCACAGAGGAGCAAGACACAGAGAAGGAAATCTGATTCTGATCCAAATATTGTTAAAAGACTAGTGGTTCCCAACGAAGAATGCCTCAGGTCTCCTGGGCTGCTTGTGACATGCAGATTGCTAATTCGGGTCTGAATTGAGGGTGGAGAACATCTCACAACTTTCAAGGTGATGGTGATCTTCCTGGTCCAGAGATCTCTCTGAGATGCTCTCTTCTAGAGAAGGCATAGGTGAAACACTGGCGGGGCCTGAGAGGGCAAACCTGCCTGTGATCAAGAAGGACACCCCAGTGTGCCCTACTGAAGAGTAATTCCCTTCTCCTTGTCCAAGATCTTCTGACATACTACATCCCCCTCTCCTGGAGCCTATCACCAAGAGTTCACAGCATTTTCAAAACTAAGTCAATTTTAATTTAAATTAGGACATAGACTACTCCTTCTATTACTTTGAGGAGTATAGATGAAGGTTTAAAATGAGATGAGGCTTAAAAACCAAAGAAGTGAGAAGGAACTGTTAAAACCCCTAGGGTTATTAAGAATGCTGGTCAAGATGCAGGCAGCTTTAATGAAGGGAGACTTTTTCATCCAGATGTTTTGGTTAAATCTGGTTAGGAAAGTTGTAAAAACAAATAAGACCTGACCCATACTCTCTAGGGGGATATAGTCCAGCTGGAAGGCTGACATAAAATAGAGCAGAAGGAAATAATTCATACTAGTGATTCAGGGGACATACTGCTAGAGTTGAGGGAGGAAAGGGTCAGATTCAACCCATGGATGGTATAGGAGAAAGAACCCAACTATCGTTTGTGTCATTGCTACTGAGGCACTTCATATGTCCTATCACATTTAATTTAATCCTCCAAACACCATTGTGGGGTCAGCCATCCAGGAATCTTATCAATATAAAGCTCTTCATAGTATGAGTACCCTTGGAGATGGGAGGATAACTGAAGGAAGGCAAAGAGCACTTAGCTGAATGGACTTCAACTTTTATTATTCTTGGAAAGTTTTGGAGTCATGCAAAAAATAAGCTACATAGTACCTTAAACTTGTAGCAATGCTTTATGTTATTGATTATGACTCACATGACCTAAAGATAAAAAAAAAAAAAAAAAAAAGCAAGAAAACCTCCCACTAGCACAGTTGTACATGGCACCTCTCTTACTCAAACCTCCAGCACATCACCAGAAACAAATCTCACCCTTTGTCTTCCAGAATACACTTGCTTTCCTAGAGCTCATGACACCTCCTGAAGCCCCAGCTCTGCACACTCAGGGTCCCTGCCTTCGTGACACACATCTGTCACATGTGCAATGTGGGAAGCTCAGCAGAAAAACCTTTCACATCACACTGAGTCCACAGACAGACTTCACAAAAGGTGGGTGAGGTATGCTGTATCAGCTCAAAGGGAGAGAAACTGGTGCTGTGTAATATCAAACACCATGCAAGCAAAGGCATGTGGGGGAGCACTGGATTTGCTTATTCGAGAAATTACAGTGAGTTCAGACCCTTTCATCTTCAGTGAGGAATCAGATGCTTCCATTCTGAAGGAAGAGGGAAGACAACTCAATATTCACTTAACTGATAAGGAAAAAAAAAGGCACAGAGGGGTGTATGTGTGTGTATGTGCACGCACATGCGTGCGCGTGTGTTTTCCCAAGTCACACAGCGTCCCTGACTCCAACATCACAGAATGCTACTTTTTAGGAAGACAGGAGAGGTCCCTTAGTGGCCAGGCTGTGTCGGATGACTCAGAAGGCTTGCCTTACCTTACTCACTTATTCCTATTTACTCATTGATTTTCTCCTTCACAATACCTCCAGAAAGACCTATCACTGGGCCCTGCAGGTCTCCAGAGTGAATAATTAAATCCATGTGACTGCCTAACACCTGCTGTGACTCTAAAAGACACCCACCAACAGGGGCATAGGCTCGAGTTCCTCCTGTGCATATGCGCATGTGTGTACCCATTTATATGTTCCTGCACACGCACGACCTGCTGCACATCTCTGAATTCTGGCCCCTGCATCTAGGTTTGCTTTAAACCTGAGTCCACCACGCTATTCCTGTCTCTTTACTGTGAGTGTTTTTCATTTTCTCTCAGCTCCACCTACTCAAAGGCTCCTTTGTCATTTTGCACCTGGCAGGTCCTCCTGGCAGCGTCCCTTCTCATCCCAGTCTGGTTGCATCCTCAAGGCATCGTCCTTTCCACAGAACCTTCTTCTCCTAATCACAAGGAGGATGTGCCTGCATTGATCTTCACCTCAGTTAGGATCAGGGTGCACGCAGACATGGACGGCCTCTTCATTTCTCACAACTGCCTTTCACTTCCCCTCACTCTACTGTCGCAGACTTCATAAACTTCTATCACCAGTCAGAGGAATGAGGTGTTCCGGACATTCCTTTCAGCAGAAATTCATGATTTGTCAAAAGCAAACCATTAAAATAGTGTCATTAAAATGAAAACAAAAAAACTTAGGTGTTGAAGCAAACCATTTCCGGTCACAGAGTCAAATCGCTCACTGCCCAGGTATAAACGATGCCAGATTTGTTTCCAGCTCATGCATGAAAATGTTTTCTGGTGTTTTGTTTTTTTTTTCTGTGGATTTTTTTTCTAGAAAATAATTGTTTTTCCTTTGCACCATGCGGACACTGCAGATGAGAGACACAGGAAATATAAAGGATTCTTAAATTTGAAATGTATGGGGAAGACAAGTAACTTCCCTTGAATCAAAATAGGAAGAAGTGGCTGGGAGTTAATATAAATGGGCCACCTGCAGAAAATGGGAAGAGAGGAAAAATACCCCCTTGGCACAGATAGAAAGCACACATTTCTAAAAGCTTCCGTCAGAACATCGTTAAACCAGCAGTGTTGCTACTTTTAGGCTTGGATGTCTTGGCAGTTGTGGTGTGGAATCTGGCCAAGGCACATATGCCTGGGCTGGGTACTCACAGGCCATTCCTGGTGGACATCTTTCCTCCTCCTATGCACAAGATCTGGTGAGTGTTAAGGAAGAAAAATTCTTGTGTCAACATGAAGGAGGCCAATTGCACTTAAAGGGCTATGCCATGTGCATGGGCTATTTTTTTTTTCTAGGAGCCAAGAGCAATTTCCATACCCATGAAAATATCCTCAAGATAAAAGAGAAATGAGGCCACTGTACCTCATCTATCTGCTAACAAAATTGTTTGTGCTCTATAGTTTATTGTATGGTTCCTGTATTGTATTTATGCTTTGGAGTGGCTATTAGCCTTACTTCACAGGACAGACAGGGGGAACTCAGTGCTGAAAACATTTCCCAAATAATTATAATTAGTAGTAGTAATATTCAATGCTTATCAAAATATTTCTATACACCAGACACCATGCTAAGAACTTAATATACAAGATCTCATTCGTTAGCCGCCACATCATCCCTGTTGGTCCTACCGTTAATGTCTTGAGGTCTTTTCCTCAGTTTCCTTGCAGCCACTATAGTAGTATCAGTAGTGACAGTGAATGTCCTGGCCTTTTCTTTATCTTTCCTTCTTTGGGTTATTTCCCTCTGTTCAGAAAAAACAAGGCCTCATTGTAGTGCTATAATAAGTACCACAATAAGCCCATGATGTGGAGATTTTTCTTGCCTTAGGCCTTCATGTTTTCCTCCCCCTCCCTCTAAACACACACACACACACACACACACACACACACACACATCATAACACTTTTGCATCCTTATCCTGATCAACCTCTTTAAAAGACCTTGCCTGACCTTCCTACCTGGGTCAGGTTTCTTCATCGTAAACTCCCAGTACCCAAACTCTTCCTTTAGAAAACAGATCATTCTATAATTCTTTGTTTGCATGGTTTTATCTTCCCTATCTGTTCTTTTGGAGCCAGGAACAGGGAATCTTTTGTTCACCCCTGTATCCTCATTACCTTAGCTGCAGCTGGCAAATGGTAAGTGTTTAATAATTATTTATACAACAAATAAAAGCAGCATTTGGAATTAGGAGTTGTCATTACCAACCTGATTAAACTGATTTTTAATTGCATGAAGTAAAGTGATATGATGAGCACTCTGCCACTCGTCGAGCGAGTTGGGTTCTGGTGTGTTGGGGTATGCTTAACAGTCATCTTCAAAAGAAAGAGAAGACAAGAAAGCAAGAAAGGAGAAAGGAAGGCCTGCAGGAGCCCGAGATGTGGGTGCAGTGTAACTACTTCTGCTGTAGGAGACTTCCCCCAGCCCCATTCGGGTCCCGCCTGACCTGTGATGGGCAGTCAGGATGAGGCTCATACATTTGGTGGTCTCAAGTTGGCTCCAGATATCACTGCTTCTGAAAAACCCAACAGATTGTTTTCTGTCCTGGGAAGCAAAGTTTTAATTTCCTTTAAAGAATTAGGTGCTTTGATTTGAATACACTATGGTTTCTATTGTACGTTAGACCAGAGCTTCTAACCTGTAGCCTGTGGTGATCTCCAACCACAGCACGTTTACTGCAGCAAACACACATGGCATTTTTGTCTAAGAGAATGGAAGAGGGTCTCCAAGCAGGCTAATGGGGTAGCAGTGTTGTAGGCAGCAAGGCTGCTTCCACTTCCTCTTTTATGCTCTTCAGGTAAACAGGGGTGAGAGTGCACACCTGAACTGGGATGGGGGGGTATCCTCAAGTCTCTGGAAAGGCTAAGGGCCCCCTCCTTTTTCTCAAGCAGCAGGGGCAATTTCCAATTACAGAAGATACTATTAAGAGTTAGACAGGGCTAGCCAAATAGCTCAGGGCTGGCCAAATAGCTCCCAAGATTAAAGCACCTGCAAGCAGGTACAGGGGCTGGGGGTTTGATGCCCTGGGCCTGCTGTGCCAGGCCCCTCCTCCGGGGAGCGCTGAGAAGGCAGTTGAGACTGGGCATGATGGTGGTGGTGCTGCGTGCCAGTAATACCAGCTTTTGGGAGGTTGTAAACAGGTGGATCACTACAAGTTCAATTTACACAGTGAGACCTTGAACACCCTGTAGACCCTTCCTTAAAATACAAAAAAAAAAAAAAAAAGTTAGACAGAAGACAGAATACATCATCCAAGCAAAAATACCTCTTAGTTTAAGGCAGAGCTGAATCTTGAATATGCTATTTTCTCTGAATCTTCTTGTCCGAAGTACTGAACAACAAATATTTCATAGTACTCATTCTACTAAGCTAGTAAAGAAAGATCTTCCCAAACCTTTGTTATATAGTCTTTTTCTACTTTTTATTCCATTTACAAACAAAAAGAGAAAAAGAAAAGAGAAAACAAAGACCACACACACAAAAAGAATGCTTCGTGTTGCCTATAAAATGTCTAGCAAAGAAAATACATGCTCCACCTGTTTTTATCCCTCTGACTCTAGGGGCGAAAAAAGGCACTTAAGACAGTGACTATTTGTTGTGAGATTCACTGAGTTCTTGATAAGAAAGATAATTTTCATTCACATTTTACTGTCTTTGTGACCATGATTAAATAACTTTATTCAAAGCCTCTTTACCATTTAATGTGTATAATTTTTTCCCATATTAACCTCTTCTGGTGGGAGGGATTCTTTTCTTTTATCAAAACAAATTTTACTGAATAAAAGGTACAGACCACCCAAAAAATGTAAAAAACATACTTTTTGTGAATTAATAAAAGATTCACATCCCTCCAACCATCCCCCAAGTCAAAACACAGATTTGCTAGTGACCCCCAAGCCTCTCCCTATGTATCCCCCTACTCACTCACGGTATCCTGCCTCTCTGCAGAAGAAGCCACTGTGTGGATTCTAGTCTTATTTATGGTTTATGCCAACAGTGTACACTCTAACACCAGAATTTAGTTTAGTGCATTAAAAATAAAAACCGTTAGTTTCTTTCATTATGCTGTATCTGCATGTGGTGGGCAGAATGGCTCACAGGGTGGGTACTGAGTATTCTGCTCTACAGTGTGGTTTCTCAAGTTCTCCTTTGCCCTCTATCTCTCCTGTACACGATCAGCTGAATCCAGAGTTCCAATCGTGCCTACCTTCCTCTGTATTAGCCAAATTCCAGGTGCCACTGTGTTCTCCCTTCAGGTGGCATTGAAGATTTCCTTTCGTCCATTTCATTGCCCAAATAAAAGACTTTGGTGTTTCAAGTCTGGATCTATTTTTCACCAGGTGTTGCAAAAACAGTGAAATTCTAAGTCTTCCGGTTAGACATCTTTGCTAACTGGAATCATTTATCTGTAAAATGATTATCTTCTTCATGTGCTTTTAATAACTGACAGTTTCAAATTTCTGTCCATTTGTTTTTTATTAAAACAATCATCTTTTCAACCTGTGTTTTCTTATGGTATTATCTTTAATGTTTATTTGCTTTGGTGTTATTTCTGGTTTAATCTCCCCCATGCACTTTATTTCTCATCTTTTCATGAGTTTGGGCACTTCTCTATGGTTTCTGTGATTATGATTTGTATTTCTTTTTAGAACACTTTCATTGTCTATAGGACCTGTTCTTTTCCTTTTTTCCTCAAAACTTTATTGTTTTAGGAATTTGACTGTCACACTTGGCTAGCACCTAGCTTAAGTCAAAATAGGTATTTCTGAATTTTTCATTCAGATACCTTTTCCAACTACATAGAGTTTTCTTCATAATTGTTTTCCAAATATGTTAAAAATATAGTATCTGACCATCTCCCTCCTTATTTTTACTTAGATCTACTCTTTCTTCTCTTGTGTCCTGAAATTGTTCAAGTTCGATTTAACTTTCATACATTTCCCTTCATTGTTATGTCTATATTGGTCCCCTTTCTGTTATCAGGAGCACAATATCATAAGCTGGGCCAGTTATAAAACAAAGGAGGGCATATGTGGGTACTTTATAGTCTCTTTTTTCCACTGGAGTTCTGGGATACACATTGAGTATTGCAATAACCTGGGGCCTTTTCTACTGAGGTTTAGACCTTTATACATTATAAAACAAACAAACAAACAAACAAAAAAAAAACCCACCACCACCAACAACAAAAAAAAAAAATAGGATCTCAGTAAGCTATGAAGTTGCCCAGGCTAAGTTTGAATTTATGATCTCCTGCCTCAGCCTCCCAGGGGACTGCAGCTACAGCATAAAACACCACACCTGGCTCCTTCTTATAAAGCTGTGAGTGTTCAATCATAGGTCCCCACCTGATGACTTACGCCATCCTAATCCCCAGTCAAAGACTTTACCTTTAAATACTAGTCGATTAAGTTTCCACCCTAGAACTTCACAGTGGGGATTAAAATCCAGCATCAATTTGGGACTATTGCTGCTTGTATTTTGAAGTTTGTGAAGTGTTTTATCATTTAGATTCAGTATAAACGTTGTCTCTGAGTTCATTTTTCTACCTAGTTATCTTATTTATTTTCATTTGTGTACTTGTACAGGGTCTCACTACTCACCTTGGATTTGTCATGATTCTCTTGTTTTCAGCCTTCCCAGCACTGGGATTACAGATGTATGCCACCATGCCTGGACACTGTGACCGACTCAGTGTGCCCAGGGGTCGGGGCCAAAGTGGCAGGATGGACCAGGGATCAATTCTACTTATCTTTATGACAATGCTTTAGAAGACCTACCACCTATGCTGCTATCATCACTTCAAGGTTTCCAGAATTTAGAAATATGTTTTGAGAATACAGATTGAAGCACAAGAAAAAATCTTGCAGGAAATAAAGAATTCTGGACTCAACTACTGAGAAAAATCATGAGCACACTGTAAAAGCAATTAAATCAATAAAAAGAAAAGTAATGAGTTTCTCTAGAGAAACAATACACACACACACACACACACACACACACACACACACACACACACTACCAAAAAGCAATGACCAAGAAGTGAAACAAATGAAAAACACAGCATGATTTTAAGCAATTGATGGAGTCCAAGATAAGAGCGAATTTCATTTTAGCAATATTTGTAGTGACTAGATATGACAAGTTGGGACTTATAGAAATGGAAAACACAATCCCACACACTTTTCTATATTTTTTCTTAGCATCTGTCATGTACATGTTACTCCCTTAAGGTTGGTGATGTTCATATTGTCTCCTACAGTCACACATTTTATGGGCAGAGTTTGGAAAGCACTGCTGAGACCACAGAAAGGAAAGTCAGTACCAATCACCTGGACACAATAAAGTTGTGGTTGACAAGGAACAGGAGAGAGAAGTGTGGGGTAGAAAATGTGGTGGAACTTTGCTATCCTATCTTTATTAAGTATTAATTGTCTAAGCTTTCTTTGTTGAGAACTAGACACTGAAATACAGTTTTAAAACAAATGTAGCCAAGAGACTGGGGGTGGTGGCGCACGCCTGTAATCCCAGATCTTGGGAGGCTGTGTACAGGCAGATCACTATGAGTCCGATCCAGTAGTGAGACCCTGAACAACTTGCAGACCCTTCCCTAAAGATACAAAAAAAATGTAGCAAATCACAGCCACATAGTAAAATTTACATGTCAAATGCTGAAGAGTGAAGGTAGGGTCATAAGTGATTTAAGATTGTTTCATGTGATAGTGTCCATGGATAAGTCTAAAATAACTTTGAACTGGAAGACAGAGATAAACTCATTTTATCTATCGGTATGAAGTGCCATGAACAGAACTAAAGGTAGGATGAATAAAATTTGTCCCTCGGGAGTAGGATTTAGAGAAAAGAAGGGAATCCTTAGCTTTTATCACAGGAGATTGTGTGTGATGTATCTGTCACTATCTTAATTTGGCTTCCCTAGAAGTAGACCTTAAGCCAAGATCTGGAGATAGGTTGTATACGGAAAGATGCAAGGAGTACCCACAGGAGGCAGGGAGTATTGCATAGAATGGGGGGAATAACAAAGTTGTTTGTTAATTATTGTCATAATTATTGTAGTTTTTATAAGTGTGTTTTCAATACAATCAATCACATTTTTCTTGGTTGCATTTCTCTCAGTGTTGACACAAAATACCCGACACCCAAAGTGAAAGCAGGAAAGGTTTAGTTAGTTCACAGTCTGCAGAGCTTTCAGTCCATAATCAGCTGGCTCCAAGGCAGGGTGGCACGGCACAGGGCAACAGTTCAAGGAGGCAGAAGACAGCAAAAGCAGCAAGAGCAAGGACTGGGGGAGTCTCTTCTCACTCTTATACTGTAAGTGACTACCCCTTACCCGGGGAGTATGTAACACTCACACCACCTCCATGCCTCCTTTGGGCATGGTTTAGGAAATAAGGACCCTGGTTCCTGCTGAATGAAGCAGCTAAACTTCTCAAGTTGACACAGTGTATCAATCATTACAGCACTCTTCTTGGGGAATTAGCAAGCATACATATTCCACTTAATCATGTTACTTACTTTTTCCTTCTCTTCCATCTCCCCCTTCTCATCTCCATAATATCTACCTCTCTGTCTCCTATCATTCATCTTTTACACATTTGGCTTTGTAAACTATTTATGTTTTGAGTTTATCATATAAGAGAAAGCATACTACATTTAACCTTCTGCCTCTAATTTATTTCATTTGCTATTATGGCCTCAAGATACATCCATTTTATGACAAATGACTCAAATTTATTATGCATAGTGGCTCTGTTAAATCACACACTACAGTGGGCAACTAAATCCAGTTCCCAGGGGGGAGTTGGAGCTAGCATAATGCTAGGATCCTATACTCAGCCCGTGTGAGAGGCAAGAGAGCTGCGAAATGGATACACTTATCCTTATCAGTCTCTGGCCGAGGGTGACTTCCCGAGTTGCCAGTTTCCTAGCACCACCACTTCACCGCTCAGTAGACACAGAAGCAGTTTGCTGAGGCTCTAGAGAAAACCATCAGGAAGATTAGAGAGGCAGGGAGTGCAGTCAGCAGAGATGAAGACCACAAGGAATGAAAAGGATGCAGAAGGCAGGATGGAGTCCCACCAGAGTCTGCTGCAGTTACTACCTTCAGTGTGCTACTTCCATACAAAATCACTAAAATAAAGTAATAGAATACTATATTTTTGAATAGCTTGAGTATCCACAAAAAACATGAACATTTTTTGGACATCAACACTGTAGAAGAAACTACACCATGCAGATTCATTTATAGTTTCCTTTTGCTCCTACTATATTCCTGTTTCAACAAATCAGCTCTGTTTCTCTCTTTCAGATAAGATAAAGGCAACACAGAGAATCTTTGTGAAAACTGCAGGCAACTTCTACTTCTAAGTTATGTCATCATATAAAATATCAACAAATATTGAATAAGAATGAGTCCAGAATTGATTCTGAGGGTTATAACACAGAAGATACTAAGAATGATGAGAATAGGACAGTAAGACTTGGAAGAGAATAAAAAGATGATCAATTTACTTGGGAATATATTGAGTTGGAGATTGGGAAGCTACCCATTGGCTGTCTTGCCAGCTCCTAGTAATCTTGAGCGGGTGACCCCCAAGAGTGCTTCTGAGTGGCACCATCTACCCTCTTTGTTTGCCTGCCTAGTTTATTCTTTGAATGAAATATCTTCTCATGCAACTAGAAGAATACACCCAACTTCTCATTTCCTCATGATTGCCTACTCCATTTACTATCTGGCATTTAGCTCTGGTAGTCGTAAGAACATAAAGAAAAAAAAAACCTGAAGAAAATAGGGTACAAACTCATTGTCTTCCTTCTTTTGTTTCTCTCTCTCTCTCTCTCTCTCTCTCTCTCTCTCTCTCTCTCTCTCTCTCTCTTTATTTTAGGGAAGGTTCTACAGGATATTCAGGGCCTCACTACTAGATCAGACTTATAATGATATGCCTGTTTACAGCCCCCAAGAGCTAGAATTACAGGCATGCACCACCATACCCAGTTTCAGCATGCCTTAGGGGCGGGGCTTGCACCGCAGGCCAGGGGATCAAACCCCCAGCCCCTGTGCCTGCTTGCAGGCACTTTAATCCACAGAGCTATTTGGCTGGCCATTGTCTTCCTTCTTGATGCAGTTGTACAACTTTCTAATTCCCCATTGGTTATACCTAACCAGACAAGAATGGGAATGGAATGCCACTGCTGTAGCCCATATGACTCAGTTCCTGGGACAAGAATTAAAGTGGAGAAAGAGAGTTAATCTTCAGGGAAGAGGGTGAATTGCTTGTAAGAATGGTCTCAGTTTTCCATTTCTCTAATATTCCCAGTGTGATTTTACATCAGTGAGTCTATGTCCATATGGCTTTCATCTGGACTGAATTTGACTTGTTTGAGCAACAGGACATGGTGAGGATCAGGTTGTGCTGTTTTGAAACTCAAGTCTCAAGAGGGCTTATATGTTCTTGCCTCTCTTCCTGGACCACTGCTTGTCACTTTTATATCTAACCTTGATAATTTTCTAGAAGACAAGATACTGTGGAAGAGAGATACTGCTATCTAACATAGAATGAAGAGTCATCAGCTGTCACGACTGCTTTCTGGTACACGAATGATCCAGGCAAGACTAGAAAACTTGCTCCATGGAAATTATCACCTTTTACATTTATATAATGAATAAATATTTATTGCTCTAGAACACTGAGTTTGGGGCCAGATTGGTATTCAACATTATGATTTACCACACTAACAAGAACCATGAAACAGTGCTTAGAGAATGCTTGTTAAAATAAATGGTCTTATTCCTATATTTTCTATCTGGACATAATTTGGCAATGTTGCATATCAGCAAATAAATATAAAGATATTATACTTAGCAACATGTGCAACCATTATGCTGATATTTTAATGCTATACTATGTTTTTAGAGGTTGCAATGTGTTTCCCCATTGGCTGTGAAAACATTGCTTTGGGATATTAGGCCAGTTTGGATTTGTTTCCATCCCTCCTCTACCATTATGAATAAGATAATTACTGAAGTTATAAAAATAAACAAATTGTCTGAAGATCTTAAATAAAAAAAGCTATAGATCAGGAAAATGAGTTTAGAGGCATGTCCAGAGCTGGGAATAGAGAAGAAGCAAGAACAGCCAAACTGGAGAGACTCTCTGTAGATGTTCACTCTTTTTATCTGTCACTTTGACTTGCCCAGTGGTTGGGCAAGGGGGAAATTGATTATTGATTTTACTTATTACCACATCTTTTTAGGGACTGAAGCATCTAAAGTCATGAATCTTTGAGTCACACTAAAAAATCAAAGAAAAGCAATTGAAGGGACATCACGAAAGCATCATTGACCTTCTTATCTACATGAGGATTATTATGTGTAGAAAACAGATCCAAGTCCATACTTTTCCCTGGTTTGTATAACACTGTAGGATTCCCCTTCCAATTCTGCAAGGGAGGCTGAATTAAAATGAAGCCAAAATGTCTGCATGAAAGATGAAGCCATTTGGTCAATCCCTTGTGAGCTGGACCTCCATGCCAAACAGCTGGATATTTGGAAGTGGAGGGACAGTCAACCTCTGTTCACTTTTCATCTGGAAATGTTGGGAGGGATTGTGCCAACCAAAGACTTTGAGATGTCACAGAGCAGTTCACCATTACAGCTTGATGGGGCCCAATTTCATGACATCTGGAAACAAATGAAACATTTCAGAATGTTAGATTTGAAAAGCAAGTCATGTGCCATCTAGTATGATTCCTTTCTTCTGTATTTAGAGAAATTGAGGTCCAGAAAAGGAATGTATCTTGGCTACAGGCAAATATCCGCTTGGTAACTTATCCAGGTTTAAACTCTGGTCATCTTGACCTATATACTTCTGTTTCTCTACTTTCTGCTTTTTTTGGCTGTAAGAGAAAACCTTACACTTTGTATCTCAACTGAAAATAAATGACAAGAAAACCCCTCAAATAAATGTGGCAAAAATAACACTTGTCCTCACTGACTTAATTAGGTATATTTATTTACCCAAATGTTTTATAACATTTCTGTGCTTTCACAAATACTTTCCTCACAAGAACTATGAGAAATCAAGTGGATAATTGTACCCTTACTTACAGATAAAATCAGCTGATAAACTTTCAGATAGGAAATGAAAGAGCTGGCCTTCCAAGCTAGATCTCTTCCCTGCATATATTTGTCCAAGCATTTGTAAGTATCAGCTTCACACTAGATACTACACTGGAAGTGCATTTTCATCCACTTCCCTTAACGTCTGTGTAGAAGCCCCATCTATGTATCAGTCAGCTTTGAGTGTGTTATGCTGCTACAACAAATGGGTACAAATTCCTGTGCCTGAAAAAGCAAAGATTTCATTTCTGACTCATCTCCATTCTGAGTCTGCTGTGTCTCTATCATCTCCTTCCATGACTCACCTTGTGGAATAACCAAGAACCATGCATTCTGGGTGTGTTTTCTGTAAAGTTACTCCACTTAGCTTAGAGTTGAGTTCTAGATGAAAGAGGAACCCAGGAGAGCAGGAAATTGGTGCTCCAGAGACAAAAGGAAAAGCATTGTAAGAGCTCTGCAGAGATAATTTCATTAGCTATGGTGACAAGAACAGGAAAGTGACTGGTTTGCCTCTCTAGGGTAAAAAGGACCATTGTTTTATGTGTAAGAGAGAGAGAGTTGGGCTGACATGGGTTTCTGAATTCTTTGTTATTTCCTCTGGCAGAGATTCAGCTGGCCTTTTACTTCGTACTGTCAAATCCTGAAACAGACGATAGCCTTTGAGCTGAAATGTTGTACACCGAACTCAAGATTTAGACAGCTTTGAAAATGGTCACTGCTCAGCATCCGATTTTAAATTGCTCTTGCCCTTGGCTCTTTTAAATCATCTCCCCACCATCCCCCTGGAACACATTAGACAACTTTATTGCCACATTCCTTGCCAACTTAATTTTTGTAAGTCATATTCCAGCACTTTAGACATCCTCATGTAACTGAGAAATTTTTTCCAAGGGAGACTTTGAATCAAATGGTGAATGTGGGACCTGTGGGGATGACTCTCTTCCATCCTTGAAAGGGGGCAGGGGTAACTGTTAGCTGAATTCCATGACAAGTTTTGGGGTCTTGACACAGTTCATAATTATCATAGCAGTTATGATAACCTGACAGGCGTGATTTGCTGGAATCTGAAATATTGTATGCTTGGTGTCAGCCCAACTGAGAATAAGGAGGCTGGCAAAGGAAGATCCAGACAGAAAAATCACTGTTCACACTAACAGGGATTTACAGTGACTGGAATGAGTTCATTTCTAAACCCCCAAATTCACAATTAGTGCTCCATAAAGACTTTACTTCTGTTTATGTTTTTACTTTAAATAAGCTTTTACAAATTATAAAAACAATATTAAATATAGAATAGAAAATTCAGAAAAATCACACATTAAAGGTAAAATAAAAATAAAAATGGCAAAAATGTAAATAAGAGCTCTATTGTCTAGTAATGTTATATTTGTATATTCTGTTAAGGTTTTCTGTATTACCATTAACAGACAATTAAACATTTTTAGGTGAAGTTATCTTTTATCCATGATTGCTTTAGACAACCTGTACACAGCTGAGCTAGTAAAGCATAGTTCAGACATTTTGATGCACAAGGCCAAAACATCCATTAGATACTAAAAGATAGTAGAAAACTATAGAAGAAAAAATTAAATGGTAGAAGAAATATTTGTGGACTCGCTACCTAAACTGCTGAAGTTCCCCTAATTTATTCAGTCAGTTTCTTTGACTTTTTAAAAATAAAATGCATATCTACTTACGTTCACTTAATAAGTCGGACTTTTTCATGTTTATTGGTCTTTGCTTATTTGTTATCTATGTTTTCTGTTTGAGATTTTGCCCTTTTTATTTTTGGAGTGCTCCTACTTTCATATTCCTGACTCATCCTCCCCAGTGCTGAGATTACAGGTGTGTGCCACCATCCCCAGTTTCAGTGGCCAGCACGGTGTGCCTGGGGTTCTGGGGCCAGCACAGCAAGCAGTACTGGGGATCAAACTCAGGTCCTTGCCCTTGCTAGGCAGACACTTAGACAGCCAAAATATCTCCCCAGCCCCTAGACTGATTTTTAAAGACTACAAATGTTTATGAACAACAGTTCGGCTGAGAAAAATTTCTTTCTTTCTTTCTTTCTTTCTTTCTTTTTTTTTTTGCGGAACCGAGAATTGAACTCAGGAGAGCGCTTGCCAGGGAAGCGCTTGTTCCACTGAGCCATCTCCCCAGCCCCTGAGAAAAATTTCTTAGGCACATTTTCTTTCCTTCAACTCTCAGTAGACTGCTTTGACTTCCCAGGCCTTTTGTGCATAGTGTTATAAACATTATAAACAGTCTACTCTGTGTCTTTTAGGTGACATGTTTACTGTAAGTCAACATTTCTCAACTCAGGCTGATTCTGCCCTGTTGGGCACATTTGTGGCTGTCATAACTAGGGAAAAGGAGAGTGGTACAGGTTCGCACTGGCTACACTCCAGGGATGCTATTGAACACCCAACAATGTGCAGGACTATTTCTTCACATCAGAGCATCACCTGATTAAACATATGAACAACACTGAAGGTGAGAAACTCTGATCTTAAGTGAATGCATGGGAATTCATTCTCAAATTTCAATAAAGTCACCAATAATTTCACTTTTCTTCATTTATCAACAATTAGCCTGTTACACATACATGTGAAGGCTTACTAATGCTTAACCAGAAAAAAATTCTCCTAATTGCTTCTGAACTGTTTTCTTCTGAATTCTGGGTAATGTCCTATGCAATCACATTTTTTATATTGCTTAATTTATGTTTCTTACTACTGTTTTTCATATCTGATAGAAGTCATATTTATCCCAGCCATGATTTTCTTAGCGCCATCAGTTTTCACCTGTGTAGGGTGCACCTTCTCATCCCTTATTCTTTGCTTTATGGAGCCCATCAATTTCAATTTTATTGAAAAGTTCTTAGTCTTCCAATATTTCTCAATGTCACTTAAAGAAGTGTTCCGCAGAAGCACAGTCTCATCTTTTTATTTGACTGCTTAACTTTATTTTTATTTGAGGGAAGGTGCTCACTTTCAAATCCAGGGCTTAATGCATGCTATGCAAGTGCTCTACTGCCATCCTCAAGCCCTCACTGCTTATTTTATTCCTTTGTCTTTTGTTGGAGATCTTTGCACTCCCCCTATGCTGTGTTTTCTTTTATACTCTGCATCTCAGGCACTTAAACAGAGACTCATTTATCCAGTCTTGTTCTGTATCATAAAATAGCATGGACAGATTCACTTTCCATTCCTTTGTTTACAGGGGCTCCTTTTGAATGTAGCCTATAGAGGACAGAGAGATAAGGTTGGCTTCTTCTTAAACACTTAACTAGAATTTCAAAGTGGGAAAGGGTTCGGGACCTGGGCAAATGGGCTGTTGAGCCCTTTTTCTTCTACATTCTATTGTTTGGATATGGAATGTCTTGCAATGTCTTATGTACTGAAAGTGTGGTCCATGCCTAGTGGTGTCATGGGGGGGTGCTACATTGGAAGATGTGGACTAATTGGTGGAAATGGGTCACCTGGAGCTGTGTCCTTTGTCCCTTGGTGCCCCCTGCCTCTTTTGGCTGTCTTGGGCAGCTTTCTGTTATTATGCTACCACATCTTTCTACCATGATATACTGCCTCTTAACATGCCTAGAAACAATGGAACCCACCAACTATCAGCTGTAACCTTTGAAACTCTGAGCCAGCATAAATCTTCCTTTTTAAAGTTGCTTTTCTAGGGTATTTTGTTGTAGCAAGGGAAAGCTAACTAACATACTTATGCAACCATATCACATAGTACCATCTCTACATTTTGAGAGACTTTTTTTTTGTCCTGGATTGTTCATCCCCTTTGATATCATAAGTCCAGTGCAGATTTATAGAAATACGATTAGTAACATGCCATTTAGAAAATTCAGTCATGTATTTGTCTCTTTTGAGGCAGAATAGTTTCATATAATTTGAGGTCCCTGGATACCCAAATGTGTATTCTTTCTACTCTATAGTTAAGATTGTCCAACTAAAATTCTGATGTATGCAACTTTGATAAAAACAATATGGACATTCCTCAAAAACTTAAAAAATGTAATTACCATATATCCAGAATTCCACATCTAGGTATAGGTAGGTAAGAAAACGTAAAAAATTAATAAGTACAAATTTCTAGTCAACAAAAAAGTTTCAGGCAAATTGGGATCTCTCAACATCTTAATGTCTACTCTTTCTAGTCCATAATTAAAATTTCTTGAAATAAATTTAACCTACTGTTTTTGGATGTATAGCTTCTATAAAAAGTGATATGTACATTCTTTAAAAACTTAAAAGGTAATTTACCATGTAATTCAGAAATTCCAGACGTAGCTATGTACCTGCCAAAATTGAAGGTAAGAACATGTGTAGATATTTATATACCTGTCCTCATAGCAACATTATTTCAATATCAAACAGGTGGAAGCAACACATGTGTCTATTGATGCGTAAACATATAAAAAATGTGTGGCATATTCATAAAATCAGAGAAAATTATTCATCCTTAAAAAGGGAAGAAACTATAAAATATGCAATAGCATGGCTGAATCCTGAGGACATTACTGTATGCTAAGTGAAATAAGCAAGACAAAAGGACAGATACAAATAAGAGATTCCACATATATGAAATATATTTTATACTCAGATTCATGGGACAGAAAGTACAATGGTGACTTCTGGGACTGGAGTAGGAGATGTGGGGAGTTATTGTTTCCTGATACAGGGTATGCATTCAGAAAAATAAAAATGCTCTGGAGATGGACCATGGTGATGGTTGCTTAGCAACATAAATTTATGTGATGTCACTGAGCTAAAATGGCTTGAAGTCTAAATATTGTGACATCTGTATTCTATCCCAGCAAAAAATACACAAATACCTATACCAAGAGAGAAAAAAAAATCCCCTCATTAGGAGTTTCAGTTAAGATGTACAAGGAGACAAGAAACTGTTTCACCTAATAATCAAAATATGTCAGGTGAACTATTCAATGTAGAGGGTCTTTTTCCTGAATCAATACTTAAACTGAAAAACTTAAGTAACTAAATTTTAGGGAACCTTCTCACAGGAAAAGAGATCAGTATTCACTCTCCTGTCTGAATACAGGTGTACAAGGAGGTTCTTACAGGTGTACAAAGAGAGTAAGGGAGTCTAACTCAAAATGTTAACTACTCTTAACAAACTGTGTGGGCTACAAGACAAATTAGAACTCTGGGCAAACTAGCCACAGAACATAACTGACCCCAGAGGCCACATGCAGGACCATGTATTGAGTCACATGTAAAATATGTTATCTGATCACAGTGATGTCAAAGAGAAATGAATAATGTAAAATAGTCCCCAAATCCAAATTATTGAGAAATAAACAACACATTTTCAAATAATTGAAGAATGTACAAAGGAATTTCCAGATGTTTTAGTTAATTTCTCTTTTTTCTTTTTTCTTTCTTTTTTTTTTTTTTTTTTTTTTTTTTTTTTTATGTATTTGGTACAGGGTCTCACTATGCAGCTCAGACTCTTAGTGATCCTCTTGTTTTCAGCCTCCCCACCGCTGAGATTACAGGTGTGTGCCACCACACCTGACTCATTCACTGGCTCAGCGCGCCCCAGGGGTGGGGTCAGGTCGGCGTGTGGGAACCGTGATCGAACCCTCTTTGTGCTTGCCCAAGAGGCACTTAGTCCGCTGAGCTATCTCACCGGTTCTTAGTTAATATTTTCAAATGAATGGTAATGAAAACACAATGCCAAATCCATGGAACGTAGATAGGGTAGTACTTAATTAAGTAGACAAAGATGAAAGAAAATGCCAATATAAGAACCAAAGACAGAATATGAGTTATATAGAAAGTAAAAATCATGGGCAGGTCAAGTAGCTCAGCGGATTAAAGCACACGCTTAGGCAGACACAGGGGCCAGAAAGTTCGATCCCGGACCTGCCATGCTGGCCCCACCCCTGGGGCGTGGTGGCGCGCACCTGTAATCCCAACACTTGGGAGGCTGTAAACAGGTGGATCACTCTGAGTCCCATCTATGCAGTAAGACCCTGTACACCCTGTACTCCCTGTCCTAAATACAAAACAAAACAAAAAAGAAAGTAAAAGTCAAAAGATTTTTTTAAAACACTAATGAGTATCTTTTTTAAAAAATAATAATGAGGGGATACTACTATAGATTTTACAACACTATGAAGACAATAGCTGGCCATTATTAAAATAGTTATTCCAGTAAATTAAACTAATTTGATAAAATTCACAAATTATTTAATGAAACATATAAAGCTGACACATCACTTTTGTTGAAAGCTACAAAATCTGCGAATAAACTTACTAAAAGTAATAAATGAATTTAGTAAGATTGTAGCCCACAGAATCAATGGATAAAAGTAAATAAAATCCCTATCTTTATTTTAGTAACAACAATTGTCAATGATATACATACTCAAAATATAGGGATGCTCTGGAAAGCTAAGAGACAATAATATTAAGATATTTCCTCTCTAAACTGGGACAATTTCTTTCATACTCTCATGGCTTCAAACATCATATACACATACAATGAGTCTAGAATCGCTTATAGTCTTTTAAATGAAAATCAAAACTAGATAATGTGCATTACCTGACTTCAAAACTTGCTGTGAAGTTGTAGTTATCAGACAATACAAAATAGCCATGAATATAGGCCAATAGATGAGTAGAATACATCAAGTTACCCTAGCCTGCCAGACCAAAGTAATGGGGGATGGAAACTACTTTTTAAACAAATTGTACTATAGCAACTAAATAGAAAATGAGAGAAACAATGAACATTAATACATTTATCATTCCTCTCAGAAAAATAAACTTGCGATGGATCTTTGCCTCCTGAACACAAACACAGAAGTCAAAAATATAAAAAATTCTAGGAAAGAAAATAAATGAGAAAATCTTAGGAACATGGTGTAGCCACATTCTCATGAACATATTCTCATGAACAGGGCATAAAAAATACTATCTGGAGAAGATTAGAATGGCAAATTTAACTTTACCATAGTTTGCAATATCTATTCATCTCTTTTTACCTCCCCTAGTGCTGATTCAATTTTCATAGTATTTAGTAGAATTTCCTTTTGACATATGATTACCATCTTGCCCTGGTTCCCTACATCAATTTTGCTAATTTTTTCTCCTTTTGGTTGAGCTTGGGAAATACGTGCTGATATTTTTCTAAAATTATCTTTTAGCATTTGTAAACTTGTATGCCTTCAGCTTTTTATGGCACCTGCATGGACGGAGTTCTCGTACATATCTGACTCTGCAAGCAGGCTCGATCCCCTGATCTCACGAGAGGATTTTCTGTTCTTAGCCCAGAATAGTCAAGTTTAGTGGTAAAGATTTTCTTGGAGAACCCTATGAAATGCCGCTGGCCAGTTTCATTTGACAGCTCCGAGGATCTTACATTGTTTGTTTGGAGAAGCATGTGACAAGTATAGTAAATAGAACACAGTTGAAAGAAAAGCAATAAAGATAATTAAGTGACTCTGGGCATAGATTTATGAAGGACGATTGAAGATATTAATACAAACCACATTTCTTTCCCGGACACCAAGTGAAAGAAAGGGATTGATGAGGCAATAACTGCTAATAGAATAAACAATGTAGGGAGAAAGACATCTGTGGTTGGTATCAAGGGTGCAGTTCCAAGTTTTCAGGAGGAATTTAATAAAGAAACATTTAGGCTGAATATCATGAGAAAGTCCCAGTTAGCGGGAAACCTGGAGGAGGCAGCCTGCTCCTAGAGGAGCAGTTGGCTGCCACATACCTGAAATTCTGGTACCTAATAAAGCCCAAGGATGCTTATAAACAAAGCATCCCACAGAGATGTGCATGTGTGAGCTGGCCCTCAATCTTTCTCTAACTTTTCTTTTTCATACATAGTGACTATGAGTATGGGAAAAGTGAGGGTGGGGGAGTGTCTGGAAGCTTCCCTGGCCTCCTTTCCAGTTGCTCATTCTAGTATCCTGGGCGGGGAATTTCTGGCTAATTTAGGAGGACAGGTTTCCAGTAAGTTCTGCATCAATACGTTTCTCTGCTATTTAGGGTCATGTAGGGGGTTTTTGATCCACAGAAACAATGTCCCAAATATCTCTTTGTCTCAAAATTATCTTCCTCCTAGAAGGATGGAAATCAGTCTTCTAATAAAGACTGAACTATTGATTATTGTATATAAAATAGGTATAACATCATATTATCCATAGATTCTATGCATACAAGTAGTTTTTATGTCTCTTATGCATTCAACAGGGTAAGGTTTAAAACAATCTCTTTATTTTTTTTCTCTGATGAGGATTGGGCCCAAGGCTTTATGTACACTAGGGAAATGTTCTATCATTATGCTACATAGGTTCTCTCCCAGTTGCCCAGGCTGGAGGCCTGCAACTTGGGATTGTCCTGCCTTAACTTCCCTAGTAGCTGGGAGTACAGGCTGGCACCATCATATGTAGTTTAAAACAACTTTTAAAGAAAAAGAAAGGAAAAAAGAAGGCTGCAGCTACCTTGTGAGTAAACTTAAATATTATTCAGAAAGAAATTAGCAGGGCTGGGGAGGTGGCTCAGTGAAATAAGCACTTCCCTGGCAACCGTAAGGGCCTGAGTTCAATCCCCAGTTCCACCAAAAAAAGAAAAAAAAAGAAAGAAATTAGCCAGATTTTTCTTTGCCCCATGTCAAAATCCCTATGACACCACTAAGGTGTCTGTGGAAATCTACAAGGCCGTGTTGATGGGACTTTTTCATCTGACGTAAAACCTGTATGTGAGGAGATCTCTGGCTTCATTAACTGCATTATCTGTCTACCCCATGGATTGTGAGCTTGACAACAGCAAGGTTTGCATCTTTGGTTTCTGTATCCCCAATGTAAGGCTTGAGGGAAGGATTTTGCCTCTAAAATGTGCCTCCAAACACACGTACCCTTTTCAGCCTCCAAGGCTACATCATGGCTAAACACCACTTCTAAGGTTTGGGTATGCTTTGAGTGTGTTTGAGGTTTGCGTGTTGGAAGGTTGTTTTGTTTTTGCCTTTATTTTTTGTATTGTTTTTTATGTTTTAAAGAGAATTAAAAATAGCATAGAAAAGCATTAGAAATGATGCAGAATTTCACTAAACCAAAAATTACAGAAATTCAACAATAGTTGTTATACTATATTGTTGTTTTAAAATTAGCTGCTCAGATTACCAAATATAACTATGCAGAAATGGCCCCAAAATTATAAAACGTTAAAAGAGAGAAAAAAAAGCCTTACTTGCTGCTTTTACTAGACCAGCAAAAAATCAGCTTTAGAGATATTCGAGCTATCCTGTGTATATACATATGTATTTTTTCCCCTTCCTTCTTTCTTTTTCTCCTTTCCCTCATCCCAGTTGTTCCTTCTCTTTGAACAGTTTCTTTCACTTTCAAAGCTTCCGTTGTACTTTTCAGATTTTATTTATCTTTCAGGTTCTTACACTAGGGAAGCCATATTTAGTTTTTAGTGTGACAGTGAGAAGTGGTGAACCGTTTAAGAGGAGGAGCCTAGTGGGAGGCCATTAGGTCCCTGGAGAGATGCCAGAGATTATCGGCTGGCACCATGGGAAGGGTCTGTGGGACACTAGCTTCCCTGCCTTCCTTCAGTAATGCGATCTCTTCCTCCCATGTGCCTCCCAGTCACTGCGGTAACTGCGTGGAGAAAGAAGTCAAGGAAAGGGTCTTTACTGTGCTCTCCTCCTCCTTGTACCATGTACCCGAGAGGTGCCCTTGGACTCCAGATTGGCCTTTCATTCTCTGTTCTTTTTTTCCTTCGGCAGCAGCTTTTCCTTTTGCCGGTGGAGTGCATTGGAGGGGTGCTACAGGAAAAGGAGGCTTTCTTCTTGCTTCTGAAGGATTCTGGAAGCTGACTCCCCTAGAGCACAGAACTCCCTAGTGCTTACTGTGGACAATGTCAGCAGCTGCCCTGTGCCAGACCAGGACACTGTGGTCAGCAGCGGGGGTGTCTGGAAGCTTCCCTTGGCCTACTTTTCAGTTGCTCATTCTAGTGTCCTGGACTAGGAATTTCTTTTTCTTTTCTTTCTTTCTTTCTTGCTTGCTTGTGTTCTTCTTCTTCTTCTTTTTTTTTTTTTTTTCGGAACTGGGAATTGAACTCAGGGCCTTGCGCTTGCCAGGGAAGCGCTCATTCTACTGAGACATCTCCCCAGCTGGACTGGGAATTTCTGGCAAATTTAGGAGGACAGGTTTCCAGCAAGTTCTGCATTAATACCTTTCTCTGCCGTTTAGGGTCATGTGGAGCTCAGCTGTAGGGGAAAGAGGTGTTTTCCTTGGTTTTTCTATCAGATTCCTAAAGTCTGTTCCTTAGATATTCTCTTTCTGTCTTACACAGAGTTCTCATCTCTTCTTACTAGTCGCTCCGTTATTCCACTTCCCTGTTGTAGTTAATAATTCTTTCTAGGCAACTTTATATCTATTCAAGTGATCGTTTATGATGCCACCTATAAAATATCACCTTGAGTGACTAGAGCATTGGCTGCAGCATTGAAAACCTTTTCAAAATTTGCAAAACTTTATTGTTTCAAATAGCATTACATTTGAAATAAAATAGAAAAGTACAACACAGATGTGCCATATTCTTCTGTCCCCTGGGGTTTCAGTATTATCAACTTCACCCAGTAGAAGGTACATTTGTGGTAACTGATAAGTCTACGTCTATACTTTATCGTCATCCATATTTGTGTTTATTTTAAGATTCACTCCTGATAGCATATATTCTGTGGATTTATATTTATTTATTTTTATTTTTTAGAGAAGAGTCTACAGGGTGTTCAGGGTCTCACTACTAGATCGGACTCATAGTGATCTGCCTGTTTACAGCCTCCCAAGAGCTGGGATTACAGGAATGCACTTCCATGTCCAGTCTCTATTCTGTGGATTTAGACAAATACAGGATAGCACATGTTCAGTAGCAGAGTAGCATGTACAGTAATTTGACTGCCTTTTCTGCTCTGTCTTTTCATCTATTTCTCTCTTCTAATCCCAGGCAATTACTGGTATGTTTTTCATCTCTACAATTTCAGGATATAAATTTTGAAATAGCAACCAACATACTGTATCATTTTTCCAATAGCTAAAACAAGAAGTTCAAGGGAAAAAAAGATTGAAGCTATGGTTAAACATAAGAATCTGCTTACAAATATTTTGCATTTTAGTTCTCCATATTGTGGGGTCTTCTGGTTTAAAGTTCTTATTTTATAATGGAAAGGTGCATTCACAGACGACACGAAAATGGCTCTATCAAATTACCAGATGAATCTACTTCGGGTTTGTCTTGGTTACTTTTCTGTTGTTGCTGGGACAAAATACCCAACACCCAGAATTAAAGAAGGAAAGGTTTATTTAGCTCACAGTTTGTGGAGGTCTCAGCCCATGTTCGGCTGGCTCCCAGGCAGAGTGGCACATGGAAGAGGGCAGCAGTTCATGCTGGTGAAAAGAGCAAAACAGCAAGAGCAAAAAAGGCAGAAGCAGAGGCAACAACAGCACAGCAGAGGCAAAGAGTAAGCCTCTCTCCCCATCTTATGCTGCATCCAGGCTATCTGCCCTGGCAGGTATAGCTCTCACACCCATAATCCCAGCAGTACTTATACCCATAATCCCAGCAGTACTTACACCCATAATCCCAGCATTGGATCATGAATTAACTATGCCATCTAGAAGTCTTCCCCATGACCACGTGAGGCTTTGAGGGGGATAACTAGACACA
>NW_004524829.1:398101-399831 GCF_000260255.1 Octodon degus | reverse complement strand
ATATATATATATGGAAAGAGTCGCCATCAGGTAAGGAAGAGGTGGAAAATGGTGTAGGAGAGAAGCACAATGGAGCTTTGCCTGTGTTTACAGCATTTTATTTCCTTTGAGTAATAACATGAAATGAATGTGACAAAACATTGACACTTGTTAAATCTGGGAATTGGATATGTGTGTATTTGTTATACCACTCTTCATTCTCTCCCAGATTGCACAATAAAAAAATATATTTGCCACAAAATGGTGTCATTATTTTCCATTTTCCCCTGAAGCGTTTCAATTTAATTCTTATCTCTTCATAACATTTACAGTAGTGTGTAGCACCTCCTCTTCATGTATGCTATATGCTCTCCCCTGTGTTCTCATTAAGATGCAATATTCTTGTGATTACCAAGTGAGTCCATCAAGTAGGGAAAATCAACAAATGCTAATGGGACCCTGAGCAAACTTGCAGTGCAGTGTTGCTGAGCAGGCTAGCACCTGCTGCCCAGGAGCATCTCTAAGTGCCTAATCAGTATGCACTCTTAAAGGTACTGACTTAAAAAAGGTTAAAGAAACAAAAGCATCTACATGTAGAACAGCATCTTTCTCTTTCTTTCTTTCTTTCTTTCTTTCTTTCTTTCTTTCTTTCTTTTTCTTTCTTTCTTTTCTCTCTCTCTCTCCCCTCCTCCCTCCTTTCTCCCTCCCTCCTTCATTCCCTCCCTCCCTCCCTCCCTTCCTCCCTCCCGCCTTTCCTTCCTTCCTTCCTTCCTTCCTTCCTTCCTTCCTTCCTTCCTTCCTTCCATGTATTTGGTTGTTGCAGGACCTTACTCTGCAGCTTGTACTCGTGGTGATCCTCCTGCCCTCAGCCTCCCCAGTGCTGGGATTACAGGTGTGCACCACCACACCCCTCTGGTTGGCTCAACCCATGCTGGGGGCAGGGCTGGTGTGGCTGTGGTGCTGAGGATCAAATTGAGGTCAACTGCACCTGCCTAAGCAGGCACTTTAGTTCACTGAGCTAGCTCGCTGGCCCTAGAAAAGCATCTTTCTGAGTGACGTTTTAACTTTTGCTGAGTTTTGTTTATCTAACTACGTCCCCCTTTCCCACTCTCTCATTCTTTCCATCACTTGGCTTCAGAATGGCTGCATTTTTGCCATTTCTGCCATCATCCCATACCTCATCAGATGAGTCTTTCCTGGAGCTTTCCTTGGGATCAGCTGTCTTCAGGTAGTTTTCTTTTACAGACAACTGGAACTCCACTCTCTAGTCCATAATTGTGTACCACATCACATTTATAATCATGACCACTATGAAGGCAAAGTACACAAAACTATAACAGGGCTTCCTCTCCCTGTCCTTGGTCAGGCTCCTCACACCAGGTTTACCTTCTAGGATTTATTTATTTCCAGGGATGACTTTCTAACTATGATTTTTAAAAAATAGTTGCTCATTCACTGCACATATTTTCCTCATCATTTCTGGGAAAAAAATCCACTAAAAAGGTAAATTTTCACTTGCTTTAATTATGAGAAGCCTGTAAGAATCTAGACATCCTTAAAAGCATGGTATCATATAGGAATTTTTTTCACTTTTGTGCTTATTGTAGCATTGAAAATACTTTTCCCTTGAAGGCACAATAATTTTTATCCTTAAAAATTTATAAAATAAATCAAAGAATACATTTTCAATAAGAAGTGCTATGTGCTTTAATACTTTCAGTATATTTTCTTTTACTTTCATATATTTTTCT
>NW_004524829.1:379774-398001 GCF_000260255.1 Octodon degus | reverse complement strand
AAACTATTTTTCAAATATGAAAAAAAAACAAAAAAAAAAATTCAAATATGAAAAATAAAAATGCACAAAATGATATTCATACATCTATAAGAATAATTATGCAAGTGGTATTTTTTATATATTTACAGTCTCCTTTTTTGGCCAGGGTGATTGTGTATGTATACATTATTTTGTTAGTCAAGGTCATGTTGTGTACACTAATTTATATAGATAACAGGATCAGTGGTAGTTCCTAGAAAGAAATCATATAATGAATACTTTAATAAGAGATCATATCTGTCTTTGAGAGGTTGATGACTCATCCATTGTTGGGAAAAACTTCAATGACTCATTATTTTATAAGTATTTCTTTAATTCACTGCTTTTTTTTTTTTTTTTTTTTGCATTTTAGGGAAGGGTTTACAAGGTGTTTAGGTCTGACTACTAGATTGGACTCATAGTGATCCACCTGTTTACAACCTTCCAAGAGCTGGGATTACAGGTGCACACCACCATGCCCAGTCTAATCCACTGATTTTGATACAAAAGTTAATATTGCATTTAGAAAAAGACATTTGAGCACAGAGTTTATACAAAGGGAATCAAATCTCTCCTGCATGTGGACTCCCTAACTCTCTTCCCCCAAAAGTAACGACTGTGATTAACTCAGCTTGCTCAAGATATTTTTCTATACAGTAAAGTAAACGTGTCTTGCTATATATTGATAGTAAAAGCTTTGTGCATTATGCTCCATTTACTAAATGATTTTATGTTAGTGATTTTCATAGTATTTTCTACCTTGTTATCCAGTGTATATGTATAAGACTATGTTGCACATGCTGTACTACAGTTTGATGGTAATATTTGCATACATATTTGGGGATTTTAAATATATCACTTTATAAATATCAACTTCCTCTTTTGCATGGCCAGTCAGAAGTACAACACAATTTATTTATTTAGATCTCTACTAACAGATGCATAGATTGTCTTTTGTAATTTGGTGTGAACATCCTAATATTTACAGGTTGAATTATGAGATGCAGAAATCTATGTCAACAGTTGTGCTTATTTTCAATTTGTATGTACTGATCCATTTATTACCAAACTACAGTTCCCCATGCACAGGAAAATGCCCATTTGCTACAGAGGCTCACATTCTGTGCATTCAAAAGCACCCTAAGTATTTGCCAGTATCTTAGATGCAACCCACCTTCTTGTGCTTAAAACCGTGAATTTTTAAATTACATCTAATCAAGACTGGTGTTCATTGTCTTTTATCTTCTCATTGATGTTTAGGATTTTGTGAATTTCATCCTTACGTGTTCTGTTTATTTGAATGATTGGTAACTTTTCAGTGTTTTTTAAGAATGCTTTACAATTCAGGAAATAAAATCTTTCTTCATGATAATTTGCAGCAGCAAATTTTTTCCAGGAGTTGATTGCATTATTTGTGTATAGTAGCTTTGTAAATAAATATTGCTTGCTATATGTACAACTTTAAAAATCTTCTAAAAATTTTTGATCTTTTACTTCTGTTTCTATAGTTTGTGAAAATCGTCCTTAGTATTTCAAATATCTGAAATATATTTATGTTTAAGAAGTAAGGTAATCATTCAGATTTATTTTCTCTTTTCCTATATGCTTAGCATATTCTTCAACATTATTAGAAATTATTCACCTTTTAGCCCCCTATGTAGAACAGTTTTAATAATTATACATTTTTCTATTGCTGCTACAATAGATTAATTTGCTATTGCTACCACAAATTTAGTGACTCACAGCAATGCACATTTATCCTTTTACAATTCTGGAGGTCCTAGGTCTGAAATAGGTATCAGGCCTGCATTCCTTAGGAGGCCTCTACTTTTTTGCACTTTTTTCACCTTCTAGAAGCTGCCCACATTCCTTGACTTGTGGCCACACCATTCCCACCCCAATCTGTTCCCAATCTGTTCCCATCTCTCTGACTGACTCCTCTGTCTTCCTTTTTCCTTTATAAGAACCATTATAATTATGCTGTGCCCACCTTAAAAATCCATAATAATCTTTTATGCATGTTTCAAATAGTTCATTATTATCATTGGCTGAAGAGCGATCCTTTAAAGTACGTGAAAGTGCGGATACTGCTTCAACGTTATAAATTCTTTTCTGTCTATGTCTATATTCCTAGCTATACCTACATCTTTATCTGTATCTACATTTATACCCAGAAATGGATTTGCTTGATTGTATGGTAGTTCTATGTAAGGAATCCCCACAATATTTTCCAAAATGGTTCATCGTTTTATATTCCAAACAACGTATACACAGGTTTTGACATCTCCACAAATTGCCAAGTTTTATTAACATGTATTTATTAGGTAACAGTCATCCTAGCAGATGTGAGGTGATAATGTATCATAGTTTTCATTTGTATTTCTTTAGTGACTAGAAATGTCAAACATCTTCTATGTGTGTGAGCCAGGAGTATGACTCCTGTGGAGAATTGTCTTTTCAAGTCCTTTGTTTTAAACCAAGCTAGTACTTTTTATGTTTTGTTTTGCTTTGCTATTGAGTTTCAAGAGATTTTTTTGCCTACATATTTTGGAAACCACTCTCTTCACACATGGTTTGCAAATAATCTCTTTCTATTTCACAGGTTACATTTTTTCATTCTGTTGATGATTTCTTTTGCTATACATAAATAAATAAATAATAAATAAATAAATAAATTTCAGCATTAGTACTTGTGGAAGCATTTAAAATATAGCACCTTTATTATTATTTTTTTTTTTACTGTACCAGCACTCTTCTTTATTTAGGTAAATCTAAATCTCTGTCTGCTACATACCTTTGGCTTGAAGAATTTTTTTATTGTATTCACAGTATGACGTGTATTGTAATCTTTGTAGTTTTTGAAAAATTCTGTATTTCACTTTAATTTTAATATTATTTGTACAGAATACAGTATTCTGAGTTTAATTTTTTCAGTAAAGATGATGTTCCTTTGTCATCTTACTGACAGACTTTCTGATGAGAATCCTGTTGTTGTTTCCCTTTGTTCTTTGTTCATAATCCTGTCCTACCTCAGCTTCCAATGATATTCTTCTTTTTGGCTCTCACCAGTTTGACTATAATGCGCCTAGTTGCGTTTTTCTTTGTACTAATACTACTCACAGTTTTTGAAGTTTTTTGAGGGGAGTTGGGGGACCTATAGTATGGAAATCCCTTTCATGATTCCTTTAAATTTGTTTTTGGTCATAATTTTCTTTTTTCTCTTCTGAGATACCACAAATAGACACAGAGTAGCATAGCATAGACATTGGGCTGGCTGATTTTCATTTTTCGGTTAAATCTGCATCAATTTAGTTCCTCGTACAATGTTGAGGAAGAATTAGCTACAGTCAAAAAGTAAGGTGTTGTAACAGAATGCTTAATTTTTTGCTTTGTATTCTCAGAAATAATTTTCCTAACTTTGGCTATTAGCCTGCAAAACGACCTTCAATTATCCTTACTTCCTGCATTTGGGTCCCTTTACAGGCTTCTTATACCGGATGATGGTTGACTGTGACTGACATATGTAACCAATTAGGGTACTGCAGAAAAGGCAGAATGTGATTTCTGAGGCAAAAGATTTTGCATCTTCTGTCTGGATAGCTTGGATTAATTGCTCCGGGGGAATCCAGAACACATGAGGAAAACCAAGCAGCCGTATGGAGAGGACCACATGTCAAGGAATTGAGTCATCTTGCCAGCAACATGCAAGGATCTGAGACCTCCTGCCTACAGCCGCATGTAGTAGTTATTGGGGAGGAGGATATTCCAGCCCCAGACAAAGCTCCATATGACTGTAACTTTGGGAACATTGAACAAAGACCACTCAACTGAACTATTTTGGATTGCTGAGCCACAGAAACTGTGCAATATAATAAATGTATTGTTTTCCCAGTCTATTGTGCTCTTGGACAATTAGGTATGCAGCAACAGAATAATAATGACTACTTCACTTTGCTCCAAGAGGATGAATACTCTGCTTTCGTGTCCTTTTACTCTGACTTTAGCGAAGTCTCTTGTGTCAGGTCTATCTCTTTCTTCTCTTTAACTGACTAAACTTAATATCTATGAGGAAGCTTATCACTGTTCTAAAGAGAGTGTTTGTCCATTTCACATTTAGTCCCTCCTCCTCTGTCTCTTCATACTAGCTGGTAGGATTAAAGAATGTCCTGTACGTACCCCAGGTTCTCCAGTCAACATTTTCAGCCATGAGTTATTGTCAGCTATGTCTCGCAGTTCAGGAGCCTCTAACATTTGCTCTCTTAATGCAATCAGTACTGGAATATTTTCAGATAAGAGTTACTCCCACCAACTTGGGAAGGTAAAATCAGAGTACTGTGTATGCACTGTTTTAGAGAAATCATTTAGAAAGTGAAGGAGAGGGTGATTGTCATAGTCTGTTTTTAATATTCTCATAATAATTTAAAAGTTATTGTTTATCTAATTCTTGCCATGTAATCCCTACCACTCACTGTAAGAAAGAACTTTATAAGAACTGCTTGCCTTGAGAGATGATGAAAAGCAACGTTGCTAAATTATGGACCTGGCTTGAGAAGGAGATCGAGGATTGGTAATAAATATTGATTCACTGAAAAAGGTACCATGGAAAAGTTGCAGAAGTGAATAGTGGTAGTCCTGGTTTTGTATAGTTTTCTTTTGAGGTGTGTGTGCGTGTGTGTGTGTGTGTGTGTGTGTGCTACAGTGTGTGTGTGTGTATGTGTATTTATCTTTTTCAAGAATATGCTCAAGATCATAAAGATATTTCAGGCTATGTGAAATATCCCACAATCTAGTTCACAAGCTGCATGCTTGTGTAAGTAGAATCCTGTAGTAGTTGGCATTGGCTGTCAACTTGACTGGAATAAATAATGCCTAGTAATTGATAAATCATTATTTCTGGGTGTGTCTGTAAATGTGGTTGCAGAAAATATTGATGTGGAAAAGACCAGCCTTGAGGGAAATCAGGCACTTTTCTCTCTCTCTCTCTCTCTCTCTCTCTCTCTCTCTCTCTCTCTCTCTCTCCCTCCTTCCCTCCCTCCCTCTCTCTCTCCCCACCACCCCCAGATCCCTGAACAATATAATTCCCCTGGCTCAGCAGTGCCTCAAAAGCCCAAAGCACAGCAGCAATGCTGACACTGGACAGAGGCTGAATTACTGTGACCACTGGATTTCCTGTTCAAGGTCTTGGTTTGTGTGATTGGTCTCTGATTATTGCCATCAGATCCATACATTTAGTGTGAATTTACACATATATAATTGTTACTCTTTTAGTAACCTTATCGATCAATTTTACGTTTTCCTTTTATACTCTGAGGCTTGAAGGGATAAATTACCTCCAGTAAGTGTTGAGGCTGTTGAGAAGTGGAGCAGTACAAAGTACACTTTAGTCTTTGGATTCTGTAGAGCACAAAACTTCCACTCTGCTGTGTCGCCCTTCGTTCCAGTAGCACTGATCTCTGTTCTTCCATGTTGCATATTTAAGTAGTGCAGATTCCCTGTCAAGTCCTGAGCTTGCTTTCTTCTCCTTGGGAGACACTCTTTTAAGTAGAAACTAAACGATCTGCAGTAAAATGTTTTTCTTGCCATAGAAGCTTCACAGATGAAGGCTTTTCTCCGACCCATTAATCCAACCTTGGCAGACCATACTGCCTGTCCTTAGGCCAATGCTGGGATCATTTCTAGAACCCATTCACAGCCTCAGCCCCTATTCAATTCATAAGTGCACCGCCTGCTCACAAATTAGGTGCAGCTGTGGTGCGTGTCCTGCATATGGACGAATTAGCTCAGTCATGTCAGCTCACTGCCAAAAGAAGCCAAGGGCAGAGAGTCTGTACCTGTGAAGGCCCACTGGTGCCAAGAGAAAAACTGGCCCCTGAGTTTCAGAGGAGTAGCTCTCAAGTTGGTTCCCAGACATGCTCAATCAGCGTCGCTAGGGAACTTGTTAGGGAACTGGATTCTTGGGCTTCAGCCCAAACTTGCTAATCAGAGATTCTAGGGTTAGGACCCAGGAAATCTGAGTTTTAATGATGCCTCCATGTGAATCTGACACATGCTCAAGTTGGAGAGCTATATATTGGCTTTGTATATACTTGTAATATTATGTGGCTATTCCAACATCATCTTCTTTTCTGGCCTCGTCCCTCACATAGGTCAGTACGTTACCTTAACTTCTTTTCCAAGATAATGCTCATTCATTTAAAGGAAATCAACCCACAGTGGTACAAAGTCATTTTAGCTGAAAGTTTATTGCTTCTTAAATATTTTTTAAATTCTTTACTTATTTATTTGGACAGGGTTTCACTATGCAGCTCAGAGTTGAAGTGATCCATCTGTCTCCCAGTGCTGGGATTAGAGGTATGCACCATTATGGCAGGTTTTGGTGGTCAGTGTAGTGTGAGATCAGCATGGCATGTGGTACCAGGGATCGAAAACAGGTCCTTGTGCTTGCCAGGCAGTCTCTTAGGCCGTTGAACTATCTCCCCAGCCCCTAAGTTAATTTTTTAAGGTTAAGTAAGCTTCTATTTACATAAGGTCATTTCAAAATAGAACACCACTGTCCTATCATCTTGCTTCAAAAACTGCCAAAAGGAGCTGAGAAGTTACCACCAGTTACCTTCTGGCATACAGACAAAATAAGCATAGGAAGTGAGTTGAGGGTTCACTCTATGAGACTAACAGACTCAACACTCCATCCTCATCTTGTTTCTCAGCTTTCAGGGACAGCACTTCAGCTGAATAGTCCTCCCCACACACTCCTACTTAGAAGAGAGAAAAGGACTGCATGCCTGGCTTTTGTCACTGATGAAGCTGATAGCTTTATGTTTTCAGGGAAAGGAGGAGCAAAAAGGAGGTGCCATGAGAGTATCTCTCTGTGTCAGGGAGGAAAGATGGATATTTTTATAGAGGAAGAAATGCACTGAGCAAAGGAAATTAGATAGAAAGACCATAAAGGTCTCAGGTTGGCAAAACCAATTAGTAGATGTTTACAAAAGATAAAGCCTGAGGTCACACCAAATTTGCTTTGATGTCAATACCCTGGGGGTTCTAAAAAGATGAATTAGCATCCTCCACACCATACTGTAGTGGGAAAAAGCCATTTCCTTTGTGCCAGCCCCTAGCCAGCTGTGTGCCCTTGGGCAGGTGACTTAAAGTCTCAAGCATCCCTTTCCTCCTCTGTTGAAGAAGAGGATTATCAGAGATCATGCTAAAGGTTCCTTCCAGCTCTTTCATGCTGGGAAATTCTCTTTGACTTCTGGAAATTAAGGGGACATTTCAGGGCTCTATAGTTCATAATTTGATTCCTTAGGATTTTCTGGACAGTCTACAACTTTCCTTCCTTAATTTAGAAGGAGAGTTCCTCCTCTCTTCTACTCCTACTCATCTCAGCCACACTGAAACAGGGGTCACTTGAATCTAAATAATAGCAAAGTCCAGGAAATGCCTGGGGGGGTTCCCAGCTGTTTGCTGAGGTTTTATTTAATGTGAACCAAAGGTTCAGAAGCCAGAAGCCAAACAAGCTAAATGAAGTGTCAGATCCAAAGAGGCCATGAAAAGTTATATGACAGGGTTTGTTTGTTTGTTTGTTTGTTTGTTTGTTTTGGTGAAATTTTGGGTGCGCACTCATGGATGATTTTTTTATAAACTTTGTAGGAGAATGTTTCATAGCAGACAAAAACTTTAAAAAGAGATTGGTCATGGAATGGAGGAAAGGGAACTGATCACTCACGTCCCTCTGGAACAGGAAAGAGCTAGTAGGGTTGCACAAAGTCACACAGAAGTGGAGCTAGGTTCTGGAGTAAGGCACCTAAAGAGAAAGCAGAATGGGAGAGTGACTCAGTAGAAAGGACTTGCCTTGCATGGGCTGGGCCTTGGGCTCAGTCTAGCACTGAAAAGAGGAAGAAGGATGTGGTGGGGGTCATGGACATTATCGCTGTGACTATTTTTCCCATTAAAATCAACATTTCACATTGATCAAACTCCTGCCCTGTCCCAGCTACTATGTCAGTTGGAGATATAACTTATTTCAATTTGTGGCTACCAACATTTGTGAAGGAAATAGATATTCTTAGTGCTTTTAAATATTTAATAATCAGTTTTTTATATAATTTTATATAGCAATAGGTAAGGAGAAAAACATCTTCTGTAGCTTTTGCCAATTTCCATGGTATAACTAATCCCAATATGACCAATTTCAAACTACCAGTTTTACATTACAAAACAAGCAGTAGGAAAAGATGTACATGTTTGATTCTCATGGAAAGGCGAATGCTGGCTGCAACTCCTCCCTGGTTCTTCTGCCCACATCAAAAATGAAGACCTAGAGACTCAGAGAAAGGAACTTGTGCAGGACACAGTAGTTAAGGTAAGGGCCAGATTGTGCACCCAGGCAGACTGATGTCAGAATTTGAGCTCTTAATTAGGATGTTTCACCGTCTATCTCTAAAAGGGAGCTGTTTCACATTCAGGAAAGTACATAGTGCAAAAACCTCTCAGTGGCTATGAACCTCTACTCTGATCCTGTGCTTTATTAATTGGGTCTACCAGGCCCCATAGACTCTGTATACCTAAGCAGGAAGTTGCTGTCCCTAGGACTTCCCCCTTCTGCTTCAACACCAGCCCTCTCCAATTCCTTTGCTTTTCTAAGGTCCTCTTCTCTCCCATAAAGCCTCACACAAGTCAAGAAGTATCTTAATTACTTCAAAACCATGTGGGACTTTTAACTAAGTTCAAGAAGTACTATTTTCCAGCTGGCCAGATAGCTCAGCAGATTAAAGTGCTTCAGCAGATGCAGGGACCAGGGTTCCATCCCCAGCCTGGGCATCGTGGGTTGGGCATTGTGGTGTGTGCCTGTAATCCCAGCACTTGAGAAGCTGAAAAGAGGAGAATTGCTATGAGTCCAATCTGTGTAGTGAGGCCCCATACTAGCTAAATATATAAAAAAGAAGTACCATTTTCCTTTTTCAATGTGTTAGAGAACACTTGATTAATGTACATATAATGATAGAATAAGATAGAAATAGTAATTTAGTAACAAACTTTTCAGGATGTAAAAAAAAGCTTCTATTTCTTACTCTTGACCCTCAATTAAAGAATAAATTTTGCAGTGGTGTCGCAGTCATTTGTCTTTTAAAATTATGTTACCTAAAACATCAGGGAGCTGCTCCTGCTTTGGATGGACTGCCGTAGTGTAACAAGAGTTGAGGGAAGTAGGAAACACTCTCCACATCAGAGGCCTTGTTAAACTAGACACAGTGGGGCCCACCTGTAATCCCAGGATTTTGGGAGGTTGTGGCAGGAGCATGTAGCTCAGAGTAGGTTCTGGGTTCATTCTGCAGTAGCATAAAAAGGGTGTGCACCCTATTACAGTCTCAGCTCTGAAGAACCAACTTTCTTGTCCTATCATTTTCATATTAGCAAAATGAATAGTAATACTTATCTTGCATTTCCTGAGATTTTTTTCAATGGATCTTTGTGGAAAGTCTTGGAAAATTATAGATATTATACAAATGTAAAGTGGTTATCACCCATTACAGAAGGATTCCAAATGAATGATTTTATACTTCTGCCGAATTTCACCAACTCCTTTGAAAGCAAACAACACTTTTCTGTATATAATTCTTCCTTAAAGAGGGTCAATATGGGAGCATAGCCATATATTTAGAAGTTTAATTTCATGCATATGTAGTATACAATGTTACCTCAGTTCATAAAAACTTTTGTTTGTAAATTATTTGGTTCACAAATAGAAGTATGGGGCAAAATTTTGTTTTTATTTGTAAACTCTGCAATGGGTGACAAATACATCCAAAGCCATCTTTCCCACACAAACACAAATGTGGCTGTCTTCTCCAAAGTTGTAGAACAAATTAAGTTCATGAATGGAAGTAGAATGCTACACTGAGGATTGTAAAGAAATCCATTGGTGGAAATAATAAAACTCAAGCATTATAATTAATGTCAACCTAAATGCCATTTTACAAAATGTCAAGTTAAGTATTATTTAAATCTCAAAATTTTAGTATGTTATTGGGTAAATACTCAGTAATAATAAGATATTTTAAAAACTTTTAACAGTACACTGAAATCTGATGCCAAAATATTGCTGTGTGTACTAGAATCATTAACATAAAGGTGTAATTTTAATAGCATTTGATTCTAGACAACATTTGCCCTGAGACTTGCCTTATAAAAATAGTTAATTAAAATTGTTTAAGGCTAAGAGCAGAAGAATAATATAGTTGAAAACACACTATGAAAGGTTCATCATTTTAACGACTACTTGTTTTATTGTGACTAATTTTTAACTTACTATAGATGATTTTCCAGGCAAAAAATCACTAAAAATATGCCAATACGTGGCTCATAATAAGCTGACCCATCTTACACTAAGTTTTTAATTGCTGGCTATTAGTGATTTCTAAGCATTAACATATAGGTAAAAGGTTTTAAGAGATTTCAGGCTCTCTTATCCCAAAGAAATTTTAACAAATCAATAAAAAATAACATTGTAAATAATAAATCCCTTAAAAATAATAAACAAACTTAAAAGGAGAAAAAAGGAAAGTATATGAGGTATAGAAGGTCCTATATGGAAGGAAAACCTATGGTGTTATAAACATCTAATTAAGCACCTTTGATAGAATTTGAAGGGGTATTGATGGTAAATTAATCAAACTAGACATTTTAAAATCTTGTCCATCAAATGAGTCATTAACCAACAATTCTAAGTAGAATTAGTAAAGTTCTGACTTAGGCCACAGATTTGTTTTTTATTTCAAATACATTTTCAAAGGCTAAAGGTAAGCGTATAGGGAATTGCTGGAAGGATTTCTTATTTTAATTTCCTGGAGGAAGGGAACTATACAATCTTAGATTTGAAAAAAAATTCTAGAGAGCAGTTCCTCAAACTTTAGCAGGATTAAAGTCAAACACAGACTGTTGGGCCTCATCCACAAGAATCTGATTTAGGTTTGGGGAAAGGCCTTAACTATGCATTTTAGCAAGTCTGCATCCCCTTGGGATGCTCGTGCTCCTTCTCCTGAGACCACACTTTGAGCAAGGCTGCTTGAAGTAGCTGACTTGATCCCTGTGTTTATAGGCTCTCCCCAGAGCACAGTCCCGGTGCAGGAGCTGGGTACTGTGGGGAACGCCATCCTGCTGCCTCCGCCACTATGTATTCTCTATGTGGATCATAGTCTTCAGAGCTTAAGCCTTGCTAATGATGAGAACATTTTCTATACACTACTGTGCAAAAGAAAAACATACATTTGCTAATTAACTCTAATTGAACAGCCTTGCTAGCAATAAAGTCTGAGCTAGGAAGTTCAAAGAAGGTCTGGCATCCTTTCTTCTTCTCTAGCAACACAGGCAAATTGAGAAGCAGAGCACAGAAGGAAACTAGCTCAGAGAATGTTATCAAAATTAAAATCAGAAAATAAGTTAAACCTCACAAATTGCTTAAGTCATGTATTTGAAGTAATTAAAAAAATACTTTCAAATAATGGTATGCTCTCCTTTCAAAGTCCATGTTATGTTTTCAAACTCATGTAGTTCTCACAGTAGCCTTATGAAGGAGGCACTTATCTTTTCCCCACTGATAAGGTAAAAGAATCTTGGCAGAAAGCTTAAGTAAATTGCCCAGTGTCACACAGCTACAACTGAGCAGTCTAGGGCTTGAGCCAGGGTACCTTGAGTCCAGCCTTTGTTTTATTTTCTAGTGAGCCCTAATGTTTGCATGTTGGCTTAGCTAAAACAACTTTGATAATTAAAATCTTGGTCATCCTTTAGACTCATCTTGGAGGATTCTAAAAATGGATAATACCTGGATCTTTCCCAACAAATGAATGAAAATATTTCAGGACATTGCCCAGGCATGGCTGTGTTTTAAAAGGACCCAATGGACTCTAAGGCTTGGCTGGGGTTGAGTTAACTGTGCTAATGTGTTAAGTGATCACACAAACTCTCTGCACACACTTTTTCTTGGATACAAGCTGAGACAACAGAAAGGCAGGAGGCTGTACTGTGCCCTGCAGGGAGGAGGACACTGAATGGTGATAGGAGCTTGGTGCTTTTCCATAGGAGCATTGCTCCAAGTAAACCCGAATCTAGAAAAGAGAAGGAGAAATTGTAACAAGGCATTAAATTAACCAATGTATGGCTTCAGAATGGTGTTGAATAAAGCTCTTCGAACTTATAGCTGTGCCCATTATATGCTCTATTTGATATTAATTTTTATTTTATACTGGAAACAACTAATTTATTACATGCACCTTTATTTTTTACCATGAAGATGTCTGACTTAGACCTTTTTGCCTCAACTCTGGTACCATCTATGTTATCTGGTCAGAAGGAGTCCAGGCTGTGGGAGCACATTTCTAGACAAATACATGGGGTGTTTTTTAAAAGAGAATACAAAATACTAATTAAAAAATAGAAATGATACAGAATTTCACTAAACAAAATAATATGAATTGGACAGTATTTCTTGTATTGGATAGTGTTGTCTTCAACTTAGTTGTTCAGATTACCAGATATATGCATGTAAAATTGGAAAAAGAAAGAAAAAATGTTATATTAAATTAAGAAGCAGAAGAAAATGAAAAAAGAAGACAAAAATTAAGCAATAACTGCTCCTTTCCATAGACCAGCAGAAATCTACAGTACAAGTATCCGAGCCATCCTGTAGACACACATAAACATTTCTTTACCCCATTTTCTCTCCTGTCCTTCTCCCCATCTCAGTAATTCCTTCTCTTGGATAGACTCATTTCCTCTTCACAGTATCTATTTTATTGATCAGATTTTATTTACTCTTTTACATTCTTACAATTAGAGAGAAAATGTGATGTTCCCAAAAGTGGGTCTGATTTATTTCACTTTAAGAGTATGGCGTCTAGTTGCATCTTTAACAATAAAAGTCTCAAATCCACCCTTTGATATAGCTGAATAATACTCCATTTTGTAAAAATACCACATTTTCCTTATCCATTCCTCAATGGATGGGCATTTGGGTGGCTTCCAGTATTTAGCTATGACAAAGTGTGTTGCTGTAAATATGGGCACACATAAATTGCTGTAGTATGTTATTTTCAGTTCATCTGTAAAGGAGGGGAATATCTAGGTTGGACGGGCCCTCAATCCTAGCTTCTTGAGGAATCTCCACACTGATTTCCATAGTGGCTATACCAGTCTGCACTCCCACCATTAGTGGAGAAGGGTTCTTTTTTCCCGCACAGCCCCTCCAGCATTTTTTATTGGTTGATTTCATCTCAAATGCCCATTTTTGGATTGGGTCTTTGAATTAAGGAGGCCTAATTTTTAAATTCTTTATATGTTCTACATAGAAGGCATTTCTCAGAGGGGCAGTTGACTATAATTTTTTTACTCTATTAATGATTTCTTTTTTTTTTCTTCTGCGGAATTGGAGATTGAACTCAGGCCCTTGCGCTTGCCAGGCAAATGCTTATTCTACTGAGCCATCTCCCCAGCCCCTAATGATTTCTTTTGACATGTAGAAACTTTCAAAAAGATGAGATCCTAGTTGTTGATTCTTTGAAGTATTTCCCATGAAGTTTTTTTATTTGTTTGTTTGTTTGCTTATGAACTCTCTTCCTACCCTTATGTCTTTAAAGTTTATACCTACATTTTCATCCAGGAGATTTATTTTTTCTGCTTTTGTGTTTAAATATGCAATGGATTTTGGCTGTAGTTTAGTGCATGGTGATAGATATGGGTATAATTTTAGCCTTCAGCATGTTGAAAGCCAGTTTTTTCAGCACCATTTATTAAAAAGGCCATGTTTCAGGGCCGGCCAAATAGCTCTGTGGATTAAGGCACCTGCAAGCAGGTACAGTGGCCAGAGGTTCGATCTCCAGGCCTGCCACGCCAGCCCCGCCATGCCAGTCCCGCCTGTGGGGTGTGCTGAGACAGCAATTAAGACTGGGCATGGTGGTGTGCATCAGCAGTCCTGGCTCTTGGGAGGCTGTAAACAGGCAGATCACTACAAATCCAATCTGGTAGTGATACCCTGAATGTCCTGTATACCCTTCCCTAAAAAAAAAAAAAAAAAGACCATGTTTCTTCCAGTGAATGTGTTTGACCCCTTTGTCAAAAATAAGGTGACTGAATGTGTTTGTAATTGTGTCTTCATCTTCTGATCTGTTCCCTTGATCCTCAGGTCTGGGCTTTTTTTTTTGTTTTTCCAGTACCATGCTGATTTTCTACAGTAGCTTTGTAGTATAATTTCAAATCAGGGATTATGATGCCTCCTACCTTTCTCTTGTTTCCCAGGATTGCTTTTGATATTCTGGGTCTCTTCAGGTTATAGATGAATTCTAGGAATATTTTCTCTAGATCTGTGTTGGCATACTAATAGTATTTAATTGGGATTACATTGAATTGGTATAACAATTTTGGGAGTATGGCTGTCTTCACAATGTTGATTCTTCCTACCCAGGAGAAATAGCTTTTCATTTTCTGAAATCTTCTTTGATGTCTTTTCTAAGAGTATTATAATTTTCACTGCATAGATCTTTCACTTCCTTTGTGAGATTGATTCCTAAGTATTTCATGTTTGTGGATATTGTGAAGGGCATGGTTTTCCTAATTTCTCTCTTGATACTTTCGTTGTTTGTAGAAAAATGCTATTGATTTTTGAGTGTTGATTTTGTATCCTATTACACTCCCTAATTTGATTATTAATTCTACTGGTCTCGTGGTGGAGTTTTTGGGGTCTCCTATGTAGAGTATCATGTCTTCTAAGTAAAGTATTATGTCGTTATCAAATAATAATAGTTTCACTTCTTCCTTTCTAATCATTATTCCTTTTATTTCTTTATCTTGTCTATTTTCTCTGGCTGATATTTCCAGAACTAGATTAAATGGGTGTGGTGACTATGAACATCCTTGTCTTGTTCCTGATTTTATTATTTATTTATTTATTTATTTATTTTTGTGGTACTGGGATTTGAACTCAGGACCCTGTACTTGCAAGGCAAGCACTTATTCTACTGAGCTATCTCCCCAGCCCCTTGTTCCTGATTTTAAAGTGAAGGATTTCAGGGTTTTTTTTTTCCATTTAGTATGTTATTGGCTATTGGTTTCTCATATATGGCTTTTTACAGGTTGGTATATAGACTGCCTCTTGTGATTTTCTGTAGGGTTTTATCCTGAACAAATATATGAGATTTTGATGTTGTGGCTGGTCAGCAGCCTAGAAAGGATTTGAGATGTGCATCCAGAAAAAAACTGAGGTTGAAGCTGTTACAGAAACAGATGGCATCAGGGTTATGTACTTTGCTTTTGAATAGTTACTCGCATTTCTTTAAGAATCCGATGGCACCAGATCACCCTTAAAACAAAAGAAACCACAAGGCTTTAATATCAATTAAATGAGATTACAGAGGAAGTGATTGCTAAGATTAAATAGTAACACTAATAGTGTAAGATGGGCACAAATTATCCCCTTAAATTGTGTGGACTCTCAACAAGGACCATTCCCCTTATTTACAATCAAAAGTAGTAGATGCATGGTAGGTAAGGATCTTTACTGAACACATAGCATTTGTGAGGGACAGAGTCAACCTCTAAGCCTAGCACATAGCTCTAACTCAGAACTGGATACAGCTTGCATGGTCCAATGCAAAATGAAAACATGGAGCACTTCTCTAAAAATGTTTGTAAAATTAAGAATTTTGAAAATATATGTATATACAAAATAGGGTAGATATACAACTACTTTCTCTTACTCAATGAGAAGAAAGTTTTGTACTAATAATGTTTAGACAAGATATGTCTGCATCTTGTACTATGAATAACCACTATGAAGACAATATGTGAGGTATTAATTATTGTAACTGTCCTACTAACCTGTTTTGAAACTGTTTCATTGTTATTTTATTTTTTCCTTAAAATGAATAAAGGAATTTTAAAAAATTAAGAATTTTTATATGGTAACAGGAAAGCCTTAAACCAAGCCTAGGGCCCTTTTTAAGTGCCAGGTTCTTAGTGATTGACCAGGACATGGACCCAGAAAGCCATCTCTGCTCCAAGCCCTGGCTACTCAGAGTGCAGCTCAGAATGCACAGCATCACCATTTCCTGGAAGCTCAGGCCCTACTCAGAGTCACTGATCAGAGCTTGCCTCTTGGCAAGTCTCCTTGGGGGATCATGTGGCGTTGAGAGTTAAGGGGCACAGTTCTGAAGCCTAAACCCTCTCATCTTGGGTTTACTTCCATCAGATGGGTTTACAGATCTTTGATTTCTGGTCTAACGTCACACCTGTCATCACCGTAGGATGAAAATATGGTGAAGTCATTTATTTCTTTCTGCAGTTGTATGCCTACCATTACCACATGTAGCTAGAAATCTCGTGTCCCCACTCTGTGAGTCTTTTCTCCCACTGACTGATCCCAGCAGATACAATGGCCACTCCCACAGAATTGCTTAGTGAGACATGTTTATCCTTTGGTAGATGCAGCTCCACAGCAGCAGTGATGTTCTTTCTGGTGAAGATCCAAGCACGACCACCTACCAGAGAAGTTATTCCCAAAGCATGACCACCTACCAGGGAAGTTGGATCTATAGACCTCCCATCTAGCCCTAGCCTAAGACACACTACTAGGCCACCTATACAGATTTGCCTTTTCCCAGAAATAATGCTTCATGGTGTCTTTGGGCATGATTTCCCACCAGAGTAATTACTTTGGGTCATCACAATCCATGAACAAGATTCTGATAGTGATACAGGGAGAAAAACTGGTCTCAGGTGGGTGACCTCCAAACCATACATGGAACCTCCAAATGACATAGAGAAAAACAATCTCCCGACCTGACCTGCACGAGTTTGCATTCTCTAAAACTGAAAAATGAATTTTAGGAACAAACAGAGGTTATGAGCAGAATATATTTATTTAGAAAAAGAAAGCTCCTGTCCAAGAGAGGGACAGGAGGGGGGCCCGAGCGGTTAGTTTCCCAGGAGGTCTGGTTCACAGCAGGAGCATCTCCCCCTCCCACAGTTGTAAGACATCTCATCTTCTGTGCTGTCTTCTTCAAGGACCTGGCCCTGTCTGACTGCCTATAATATTTTTATCTAACTTGGCTGCCTGCAATAGTAGCACTGAATCTCAGTTAGATATCAACATCCATCTTTTTCCCCAATGAGTTCCTGTGTTCAGCAGAATACTGACTTCAGATGATATCCATGTCTTGTTCTCCAAAATCTGTAACCATATTATCTTTATTGCAAAAAAGATTTTAAATACAGTTGAATTAAGTATCACAAGATAGGGAAATAATTTTAGATTACCTGATGAGCATAAGGAAACTACAAGGGTCCTTCTGCAAGGAATGTAGGTGAGTCCATCAGAGGAGATGTGAGGGTGGAAGTCAAGGCAGGAATGTTACAGCCATGAGCCTGGGTGTGGTAGATTGACAATTTGTGGTCAACTTGTGAGACCCAGTTAAAATAGACCAGTGTGCTGCTGGGAGAGGGAGGTCCATCTGAGGATTGTTGCCAGCAGTATAAGAGGCAGAACTGAGAAGAAGAGAAGAAGCTGTTAGGGAAGTTGTTTAGAAGCTTTTGGGGAGCTATGGAAGCTGCTACTTTTCTTGGATTATTCTGCTGGGGGACACGGTCATGCTGGCTTTCCTGGTGAACTTGGTCGTTGTCACTGGTGGAGCTCCAGACCTCATTGTCACTGAGGATGACTGCAGTTCATTTGGAGAGCTCTAATCTTCACTTTGACATTGCTCCCTGATTGTGGAGGGGAAAATGGTGCACTGCTCAGTGTCTTGAAGAAGTTTGCTGCATTGGCTTTCCTGTAGGAACTCCATTTTCCTCACCCTTGACAAAGCTTGTGACCTCACTGTTGTTGAGGATGGCTCTGGTATATCTTGGGGGAGCTCTGCTTCTTGCTCTGATCATTGCTTCCTAGCTCCAGTCCGAGATCCTTAACCTGTTAGCACGGATCCTTCCTCCTGCTGGCACAGACATTTCAGCTTCCACCATTGACCTTTGGGCCTTCCCAGAGCAGATCTATGAAGCAGGCTTGCGTGAGACATTATCATGGGCTCTGGGCTTCCTGTTAGACTCTTGGAAAGCATTGGGGAAAAAGATGGATGAAATAAACCTTTTGTCCTTTAACTTTGGGTGTTAGATATTCCGTCTTGGCAGTGAGAGAAATAATTAAGGCAGTGTTAGTTATTTGACAGCAG
>NW_004524829.1:359806-379674 GCF_000260255.1 Octodon degus | reverse complement strand
CTTATAAAATATTATAAAAATAGCCTTATAGAAATTGTTCCCCTTGAAAAATCCCAAACTACAGCACTGGGAATGTGAGTAGCCTCTGGAATCTGAGCTAGACAAGGAAATGGACTTTTTCCTGCAGCTTCCTGAGGATGGCCCCATTTTGCCTGATAACCCATTCTAGACTTCTGACCTCCAGAATGGTAAGAAGATGTTTATGTTGCTTTAAGTTTATGTCAATCTGCTTGTTAGGCTTGTATCTGGAGGCTTGTATCTATCTTCGTCCTCCCAAAGCCTCATGTGGCCGTAGGTGGAGAGTTTTGAAGGTGGCTGACTTGGGGTGTATGAGATGCAGGTATGAAGGGTGCTCCACTCTTGGTGTAGGAAGTAGCATCCCAAAGTGGCTTCCCTGGTTGGAATATAAAAGTTCAGAAGGAAGCTGCTTTGCTACTTTGCTTTTTTACTTCCTTCTGTCTTCCCTGCTTTGCCATGGACTGTTTGACCTCTGATGCCACTCCGCCGTGCCGTGCATTGGAGATAGCCAACTATCAATTGAAATCTCTACAAAACTGTGAGTTGAAATAAACCTTTTGTCCTTTAACTTTGGGTGTTAGATATTCCGTCTTGGCAGTGAGAGAAATAATTAAGGCAGTGTTAGTTATTTGACAGCAGCAATAGGCAACAAGGATGGCTCATAAACAAACGTATTTGTCTCCTCTTGAAACACAGCTCAATATACTGATGAGATTTGGAGAAAGGCAGAACTCAAGAGGCCCTTGATACCAATCTCCTGGGACAATAGGTACTTATTACATGCTCGAAAGAGTCTACTCACATGACTAGCCCTCTTTAAAAATATATTCCACATATTATTAGTTGCTCTATTGATGGAAAAATTTATAGAAAATGTTGGTGCAATTTTTTAAAATTGTACCTCATCAGCAGTGAGGCTAGCCAAGACCTTACAAATGATGGGCCATCCACTGACCGCTTCTCCACTGAATCCAGGCCTCCACTTCCTGTCTGTTCTAAACTAACTGCCTTCACAGAACTTTCCCTGCCCCACGGGGCTTTTTGACTTGACCCATCTAAGGACAAGTGAGAATGCTTCACTTTGTTTGCAAGCTTTCTATAGGTGCCTTCACTTCCTTTCCATTTTGGTTTCTGGTTAAAAGGACAAGAGTAGTCCACAAGTAACAGGACAGAGGGTAGAAGTATCAAGGTGCTGCAACCTGTCTATCCAAGGAGCACCTGGATCTTGGCTGCATATTTGAATCTCTTGGAGGACTGAGAAATGCCCCATAACAAGCCAACTAAACTATAATCTCTTGGGGGTACAGCCTGGATATCTGTATTTTAAACAGATTTTAAATAATAGATTATTTATTAAATTCTAGATTATAGACGACCACTAATGGAGATCATGACAGAAACAAGAGATGAATCATTAAAGTGAGAAATCTTCAGTTAAAAATTAGGGATTATTCAGGAAAATTCACCATACATTTTCACACCAGAGACTGACACCGAATTGAGTGCAGGGCAAATGAACTAGTATGTGCTTAGCATTCTTGGGCACCTTTGTTATAGTATTCTTTCATTCCCCTTGAGGCCTCAGTGTCAAACCTGCTATTTATTAAATCAAATCAACTCACCTGGTCTCATTTTCTGTAAAAAAACAGTCCTTACTTCTTTCAGTGACTGCGAGAATAGAACCCCATTATGGGGCCCACCACAAACACCTAACCACTGATACCCTGATATTTCTCTGCATGTCCATGCAGTTTGGAGCTTGAGGAACTGTGTGGGACACCATTTCAGATCAGAAGAAGCAGAGACACTCCCATCACATCTTCTGTAATTCCTGAGACAAGAACCTTGAACTTGCTGAGTGTTGACATCGCTCCTAAATGCAGAGTGGTAAATGTCACAAAGCTGGGCTTTATCTTCTATGTATGACACATGGTACAAGCAGACATCTGCTGCTTTGGAGACTCTGAGGAAACACCATCACTCGGGTATTTTACACAAGGACAGTGGGCGATACTCTACCTTGCACCTGGATTTAACATTTGGTGATCGAGGCATTTATAGCACTTGGCTTTAGATCTTGCTCTAGATGCAATAAATCACACCTGCCCGGCAGACAGGCTCTTATAAAACAACTGTGATAAAACCTGCCAATGGCACTTTTGCCTCTGGAACACCACTCTCTTCTCCAGTGGCTGAGGTGGTTTCAGTGGGCAAAGACTCCCTTCAAGCTGGCAAAATAGAGCAGCACAGATAAAAGCCATGTCCCCATGGCAACCAAACTCCTTTCTTTGGGCCTTACAGTCAATTCACAACCTGCCGTGCTTTAAAACACACATGTCAAATCATGGGACTGTGCTAACACCAGCCCTGGCAGCAAACACGGGTCACCTTGTATTCAGTAGATATCTTTGCAAGCAGGAGGCAGCAGCTGCATGGGAATGTTTGCTGCATGAGGTGGCACCTTCTCCAAGACTTCCTGAGGTTAAGTCCTGACCTTGAGACTGAGGAGCCATGGTGAAGTTAGATTTGCGAGGGAGCTATGAAAGAACAAGACCAGGCAGGAAGAGGAGGGGGTATGTCTTGCTCAGGGTGCCAAGAATTGGTGTGTGTGTGTGTGTGTGTGTGTGTGTGTGTGTGCGCGCGCTGGGATTAAAACTAAGGCCCTCTGACATGATAGACAAGTTCTCTACCACTGAGCTACACTTCCAGGTTAATATTTCCTTTCCAAGGCGTTGCCTGCAGCGTGAGCCGGAGTTACGGTATCTCTGTACCAAAGGGCATCAGGGCATCCTAAATTCAAGGGGTTGGGAAAGGAAGGGGGCATCATCCCCAAAGGGCTTTTCCAGAAGTCTGGGAGCACAGGATGCACCCTGTGGCCCTTCCCTAATTGCCTCACTTAGATGCAAGAGTCTCATCACAATTGTCAAATTGCAAGTCTTTGGTACAAGAGGGAAAGATCTCCCTTTGAAAGACAGTTTGTGGACCGTGAGGAAAAGTAATAGAAGTTAGCTGACTAGACTGTTTTGTTGCCATACTTAAAAAATTGGTTTTTTTTCAGACTGAAAAAATATTTTCATTTTATATTTTGGCCTGTCATGGAATGGAGAGATTCCTAGTTTTTCTGGTATTCATTTTAAAGCTGCAAGGATGGCTGCTTTTGTGGTGAGCCAGAGGAACGTTGTAACTAAGTCTTAATTCCTAGAAGAAAATAACTTTATTTACTCAGTTTAATTAGCTAATTAAATTTTAATTTAAAAATGTTTGTATGTTAGATCTTTTTTATGGCTTGTTTCTAGTTGTCCCTCCAAACACTCCTGTGGTCATAGGTAAGGCTTTCCAGAGGTGGCTGAATCTGGAGAGTGTAAACTAGGATTAAGTGTGAGATGCTAAGATTAAGAGTGTGTGATTACTGAATTTGTCCATTCAGTAATTGCTTTGGCACATCGTTCAGGGACTGAAGGTGGTAGCCTGGATACGCTATGGGGGACAGAGAGGGAGGCTGCTTGGCTCGCCCCTCACTGCTTGCTTCCTTGCCAGTTCCCTCATTTGCTGCCTTCCTGCCTTCTGCCCTTTATGAACTGTCTCTTCTCTGTGATGCCCTCTGCCTTGCTACCCTGCCTTGGAGCCAGCCAACTATGAGCTGAAACTTCTCTAAACCATGAACTAAATGAATCTTTCTTCCTTTAACTTTGGGTGTTGGGTATTTTGTCTCAGCAATGAGAAAAAGTAACCAAGACATTTTGTTGAATCCTTTCTCTACGGTAGTGCCACCATTAGCAAAATATTTTCATATGACATTTATAGTAAGTGATAAAACTGTGGAATGAAATACTTATAGGACCTGGTTCAATTTTGTATTTCTTGTCATTGGTAACTCCATGTTTTATTATTGGGCAGAACATGGAGAAATACTGAATTTGTTACATCGCTCAGGGCCTGAAGCCCACACATACTTCATTGTTTTATAAGACATTTCCAAACAGTAATATTTTAAATTATGGAGTGCTATGGTCTAATTATTTGTTTTCCACCTTTAGCTGTTCATGGTGAGATCCCAGCCCACAGTGTGAGTGTATGAGAGGTGGGGTCTTCATCAGGCCGTTGGATTGTGAGGAAGAAGCCCATGTGAGTAAGGGGCAGTTCTCATTTTTATAAAAGGAGTCTGATGTTGGGGAATCGTTAGTCAAAGAATATAATATTTTCAGTTAGGAGCACTACATGCAAGGGATCTACTGTGCAACAGCATGACTATAGTTAATGTCAATATATTCTGTTCTTGAACAATTGCTAGGAAAGTAGATTTTCACCACAAAAAAATCTAGGCTTATGAGGCGGTGCACCTGAGAAGCAGCTTGATTGAGCTATTCCACAACGTAAACACATTTTGAAACATTATCTTCTGTGCCATAAATGCATTCAATTCTTATTTGTCCATTTTAATTAATTAGCTGATTAACTGTTTAAAAGAGGCTTGAAAGACACACTTGTCTCTACTGAAAGACACAATAAAAAGTCAGTAGTGTAGGATGTAGAAGATAACACTAATTAGAACCCAAGTAGGGCTGGGGAGATAGCTCAGTTGACTAAGTGTTTGCCTGGCAAGCACAAGGTCCTGAGTTCAATCCCTGGTACAAACAAACAAACAAATAAAAAACCTGACTATATTGACATCCTGATCATGGGCTTTGTACTCCAAGAATTGTGACAAATAAATTTTTGTTGTTTATAAACCACTCAGACTATTGTATTTTTGTTAGTAGTTTCCAGGATGAACTAAGATAGAGAGGGGGAAATTGAATTTAAATGGCAACAGACCATTATCTAAAGGTGATTTAGAGAAATTATTGGCATTCTAGGGCAGGGCTATTTTAAAGCAATTCTTTTTCAAACCTTGCATGTCTATAATCCCAGCTATTTGGGAGGCTGAGACAAGATGATCTCAAGTTTGATGGGAGTCTTCATGATTTAGAAATACCCTGTCTTAAAATATAAAGGCCCAGGGAAGTGGCTCAGTGGTAGCACTCCTGAATAAATCCCCAATACTACTACAATCAATCGATCAATTAAATCAATCAATAAACTTTTCTCTTCAGTATGACTTTTCTTACTGTTAACTGACACTACTAAAATATTCTGTACCAAATATAGGCTCCTTCAAAACATCAATGTCTCCAGTGGCTTAGTGATTTTGCTGTGGAACAATATATCCTAAATTAGTGTTAAAATGGCAATATTTGTTAGGGTGAACTTCCTCCTATTTACTATACTAAAACCTAGTTTTTCATCAGAAATAAGTTGCCAGTAGGCTCTTAAGAGAACTTGTGCCTTTCTGCCAGCTCAAGAAATTACTGGGTGGGTGGGGGGATAGCTTGGCGGTCTAAATGCCTGCCTAGCAAGCACAAGGACCCAGGTTCAATCCCTAGTACCACCTCCAGAATCCCAGGCACACCGTGCTGACCACCAAAACCAGGCATGGTGGTACACTCATGTAATCCCAGTGCTGAGGAGGCTGAGATAGGAGGATCACTGTAAGTCTGAGCTGCATAGCAAAACCCTGTACCAAATAAATAAATAAAATGATTAAAAGAAAAATTACTGGGTAAAGAAGACCTCTACAAAAGAAGTATGAAGGGGGTGTTGGCTTTCTTAGCAAAGCACATTGTCAGGATCTCTTCTGATCAGGGGAAAAGCCTTAGAACCTTACAGTGATACCCAATAGGACACCCATACACAGACAGTGTGAAGTCTGCCTTTTATAAGGTATTAACCTTCCAATTCTCCCAATTAGTCTGAACAAGAAGCAGGTGACTGAGGCTGAGGAAAATTTCTAGACTTTGAGAGAAAATGCTGGAAGGAGTTTCATGAAACAGATTTTTTTTTTCTAAATGTGTATCTTCTCCCAGCAGACTTCAAAATACAGATTCACAGGGAAGGAGAAAGAGACAGCAGTCAGACTGAATCTAGACCTAAACATCAAAATTAAATTAAGTGGCAAGAAACGCAAAACACTTAAATTATAGGGAAGAGCTTAACTCACTCCACAGGGAAGCCTTTAAGCGTGTCTCAAATTATAATTAGCATACTAACCTGTGGCTTAAAGCCTCCTTTTTATGGAGAGCCATGTGGAAAAGAACATAAAACCGGCTATTGATGGTGATACCTGTGCAACAAGTATCCCCAAAGAGCAAGGGCACTGCCATCAATGGCCACAGCTTGGAGTTGCTGGCTCCAGGCATTTTACTATGACCTTTCTGAACAAAGCAAAATATGGTACTTCTGCAAGACAGGCATGGTGAATCCTCAATGAAATGTGTTTATGCTTAAGTCAACCAAACCATACTGCCAGACTTTGTCATGGCTGCATAGCCAAGGCCATGCTTGGCTTCTCCCTCCCAGAAATTCTGTCACCACATGAATTTTTGGTACTACATTGATCCCCTTCCCTGTGTATATTTGAGCTCATACATTATTATCCTTATACTTTAGAAAAACTAAGTGTTTTTTTTTCTTTTCTCTATATAGTTTTTGTCATGAAAGAGCCTTTTCAAGTCTTCATTCATCCCTTTAATTTCCTGGTCATAGAAATGTCTTGCACGCAGTGTTTTAATTTCAGATATTTTTCAGACAGATCTATTCAGATACTGTCATAGTGATTATAGAATATTAAGATAACTTGAAAAATTGATTTCTTTCAACTTAATTTATGTAGTAAAATTCTTATCCAGTGAGTATGAGAGAGGTAGTAGGAAGAAAAAGCAAAACTGCAGCAAGCATTGCAGGGTGATCTGTTCATAGTGAAATATGTTGTTCAGCAAGGGTTTAATGGTAATTTCTCAGTGAAGGACAGAGAAAAGAAGTGTTTCTGAAAAGCCCTGGGCAAGCCAAGGAAGAGGAAGAAGATGAGAAGTGGAGAGAAAGAAATTGGGCAGTTGGATATAGTCTCTTCCAGGCTTCATGGAGCTCAGATTACTATACACACATACACATCTATGTGCATTATGCATTCTAGCTTGCTGATCAAAGAGTCTCTTGAACTTATTTCTTTTTTTTTTCCTGGTACCAGGAATCAAACTCAAGACCTCATGCTTGCCAGGCAGGCACTGTGCCACTGAACTATATCCCCAGCCCTCTGCTCCCCTTTATGATTTTGTTTCCAGTAAGGCTTTTTGATCATGAGTTGGCTTCTTATGTAGGTTTGCCCATAATGAAGGAATGTGCTGGTCATGCTGGTTGGGATATTCCAGGCAGGTGACATCTCTTGTTATAAATGACTGAATCAGAACACTGGTTTTATAACTCAATCTTCTAAGTTTGATTAATGTGTTTTTCTTTAGTCCCAGGAGGCTGTAAGAACAAGTTTACGAAATTGTAAGGTTGGCAACCAAACCATGGCCATAATAAATTCACCAAAAATGCCACTAACATCCTGCCTTGCCCCAGACAATACTCTGACCTCAACAAATATTTTCTCTTTGGAAAAGCTTCAGATGCCTTCTGTTTGCTTGGTGTCAGATGTCTTTCATTACAGAAACACTTAGTAAATTCAAGTTGACTTGAACTTGACTCAACCTGTTGGTAATAGAAAAAATTTTCCTATGCAAGTCTCCCAATTTTCCCATTTCTACCAAGAGTATCAGGATTCCTACAGTAAACTGAGCTCAGAGGCTCAGAAGGCTAATCTCAAACTCACAGCTTACTTTCAGTAGAAAAAACAAATCCTGTTCATATTTTTAATCCCTCTGCTACCTCATCTTCCTTTTTTTCTACCATCGTGGGCCTAGTTCTGGGCTTTATCAACTTAGGCTGGAATGAACCATCAAATGCCATTTCTTAACCATCAAATGTCATTTCTAACCTCTCCCTCTCATATCCCTTAACAATTAACATTGCTGTTTGGATTAATTTTATTCTCACATAAGAATTTTCCCTAATTTGGCCCAATCTCACTCACCCCTCTTATTTTCATCATTCAAATGTATAGCTAACATCCCATGTCATATGCTCTACTAGTTGTTTATTATTAAGTAGCAAGCCATCTCAAATCTTCATGATTAAAACAATTGTTTGTTCCCAAAACTGCAGTTTGGGAAAGGCTGAGTGACGCTGTCTACTCCAGTCTGATGGAGCACCAGATGGGTCAGCTTGACAGAGTGCTAGGAGATCCGCATTGAAAGTGGTCCAGGTACCTGCTCAGCTAGGACTGTGAAATGATGTCTCTGTGCATCCACAGGCTGTGGGACATTCCTTACCACGTGGGAGCGGGATTCTGAGTAACACCAACCCTAGAGAACCAGAGAGAGCAGTATCACATTTTATGACACAATCTCTGAAGTCCAGTTGTATCAAGTTCACCGCAATCACCAGGCCACCCAGATTTGAGAGGAGGGGACACATACAATCATTCATTCAAAACCGCATTATAAACACACACACACACACACACACACACACACACACACACACACATTGTAGAATGGGATTCTTTGATTTTTACGTTTTTTAAAAAAATCAATTTATCAAGTACATCACACAAATTAGCAACTGGTTGAGAACGTGAGTCAGTGACACATCTTACCTCGTGAGGCAAAGTATCATATAAGCACATTTGTAGATCTTATGGTTTCCTATCTCACCTTACCATTGGGAAAACCACTGCCCACAGAAATTGTGGCTTTCACAGTTCATACTGGGTAAATCACAGCAGAACTTAAATATATTGAGTTGCCCCGGTAGATTTTTATTCAATACTTTCCACAGAGGATTTGGAAATACACATTTTCACTAGCACACAAGGTAATTGTACAAGTAGGCAAATTTGTGGGTTAGTGAGTTGCAGCTTACTGTTCATAAGAGCTATAGTTATAGATCAACACACAGGCAGCTTGTTACAGAAATTCAGGAAGGTGTGGCTGCATAGCCTAAATATTTTTAAGGCTCTCTCCAAATGGAAGACATTATTATTAGTCCATAGCCTGGGTGCACAAACTAATCTCCCTGGATAATTAGGAGAATGACTAGTCGAGTTCCCCATCCTGCCCTCAAGAAACAGGAATCAGGCACTGGCTTGTTGGGGATAATTTAATCCATGCTGGTGTGCTGGCATGCTGCCTTTTCCCTTCAGATGCTTCAAGAAGAAAGTAACCTGTCGCCACAAGTAGAAGGCATTCAGGTACCAGCTGCAACTGGGAACTGGCAGAGGCGGGAGTGCCCTGCAATATGCAATTATCCATAATTAGGTGCTCATTACCACTTTATCAGAGAGAGCCAGCACCCACCTGTGCAGAGTGTTATGCGGACTGTCCTGCGAACAGTGCCTTGCCTGTTCTCTAGGAACATGAAATCTACAGTCAGCAGACCCACTCCACAGTGGGGTGAGGCCATATGGACATATAGAAAGGTGCTGGGCCGTGGCAGCCAACTATTCCAATTATGCAAAAGCATAATCCTGTGCTCACTACAGGATTTGCTTGTGGAAGATAGCTGATAGAGAACCAAAGAGGAAACTATATGCAACTTTAGCCTCAGCTAAAGGAAAAAATAGTTTATGCTAAGAATAAAGTTGCCTTAAGCCAGAAAGGAGGAACTAAACTGCTGAGAAGTCTGATACTCATAATTTGCTTCACTCTTTCTTTGTAAAAGAAGCCCCTCTTTAATTAGCTACCCCTTGGACCCAAACTCCTTATTTGTCTCATTTCCTCTCTCCAGACAGTGTTTGGCAACCAGTGGGTATTCAGCACATTTCAATAAGTGGGGGCAGCTGAATAAAACTGATATTAATATAAAAGAAGCTATAGATGATATGGAAGGTCTAGCTTTGATGCATAGAGAAAACACATGTAGTTAGCTCATTGAATACTCAGCAGAGGACAGGAAAACACAAGTCCAAGTATTTTTATTACCTACACATGAGGAACTTACTTTTGAAGAGTAGATACTCATGAGGGACTCAAACTATTACAGATCTCAAATTGCAATCAAATCTGTAAATGTTAACAGGAATATATTTAATGCAGTGAATTAAGTACCTATAAAATCACAGTTTCCATGGAGGTAAAAACATTTGGTTTATTTTTATCCTAGAAATGACTAATGTTCTGCAGGCTAATTCATATGTTTCTGCCTTCTGTGAAAGAATATAAGTGTAAATTAATTGATTAACTCCTAAATACATTCTGAAGTTCTAGTAATGAAAAGATTCTGGGGCTATGGCTCTAATAAACTTAGGTTCATGTCTCAGCTACTTTTCTCCCATTGCTGGGACAAAATACCTGACACTCAAGATTAAGGAAAGAAAGGTTTACTTAGCTCACAGTTAGTGGAGGTTTCAGTCCATACTAGGCTGACCTTATATTGTATTCAGGCTATGCACCCCAGGGTGGGTGTAGCACTCACCCATAATCCCAGCATTGGATCATGAATTAATCACGAACTCTAGAAACCTGCTCCAAAGACTGCATGAGGATGTTGGGGGGACAACTCTGACAGCAAGTGTTACTGGCTCCAAGTTCAGAATTAACTTCAAAATATGTAGGGTCTGTGGAAGTAGGTGATGAGGATGTTCACACAATTTTGTGCTGATACGAAAAAGTCCTATATAAATAGACTTTTCCTAGGAATGGATAATATTGATCCTGCTAGATTGGCACTGAAGAAAAATAGAGGAGCATTGTACTTACTACAGATAGTTCATTGGAAAAATATCATGGATACTCTAGACAACAATTCAGGCAAACTATTTTTTATGATCTTGTTGTGCCTGAACTTTTAAAAGCATTATAGAAACCCTCTAAACCAAAATTGGCAATTTTGACCGCATAAATTAAAATTTGTATTGCATAACAATTTTTTAACTGTGCTATAGAAAGTGAAGACAAATAATGTAAGGGAAACAAAAACTTGCATCATGTCACGAATGTCTAATTTTTGTGAAAGTTATATTTAAAAATAATCAAAAATTACAACAAAAATATGAATGAAGTTTACTGAAATACCAATTACTAGTGTGTGTAGCTTTCATCATAAAGAAGTGAATATCAACTATACAAACCAGTTTTACCCCCCATAGGATTGATAAACATTGAGAGTTATAGTAAACAAACAACATGGTCACTTGACTAAGACCACCTATGTTTAAACCTTGGTTGTACCATTTACCATCTGTATTAGACTTCAAGGAAATGACTTAATTTGTCTGAGTTTCCTGAGCTATCCAAGGAAAATAATAAAACCTAACTCACAAAGTTGTGAAGAAGATAGGATAAGCAGTGTAAAAATACACTCAGAAGATAAACTGGCACACAATACACTACATAAATGTTGGACTATGGAACAGTATAGCAAAATATGATTTGAATTTGCTGAGAATATAGATCAGAAGTCAGTTATCAATACCTACCGATACTTTAAACATACACTTAACCTAAATGTTTACTTACCAATTCCACCACTAGTATTTAACTATATGAATATGCTCACTAATGTACCAAAAACTATGTGCATGGAATTGTCTCACACAGCACTGTTAGTAATTAATCAGAAAATGAGAAGCAATCCTGTGTGTCAATATGGAAGAGATTAACTGAAAATGATCCAGCTTTCAGAATGAGGAGGAGTGTTACACATCAAGGCATATATAATGATCTCAGAGATATTTTGAGTCAGACCAAGCAGGGTACAGATTTGGGGATAAAATTATATAAGATAAGGAAAGGACTCATAGATCTTTGGTTGAGAAAGTCCTTTCTCAGCTGGGAGTTTTCATACAAGTACCCAGGAAAACTGACAAGGAATAGAGAAGCTGCTGAACACAGACTCTCTTGGAGCCTAAGGTTCTCAGGTGAGCCTATGATTTTTCTCACCTCTATGAAAACAAAGTAATGTGGACAATAATGATATCTAAGTGGCAAACATGACCAGAGGACTCCTCCTAATATTATAGGCAGAAAAAAACTAAAGACTTTAATGTTAAACAACACAAGGAAGAGGAAGGATCCCTAAACCAAGATGAAATGTTAATAGCCCAGCCATCAAGGCAACGTCTTCAGTTTAGAAAAATTAAAATTTCCTCACCTAAAACTAGGGTAAAGGCTACCATAAACAAATTCTGTCACTGAACTCTCACTGTATTTCCTTTGCTTTTACCTTAGATTTTATAAATCTTGTGAAGGAAAATTTATGAGCTCAAATGTGTGTCTAATTTTTCAGAAAGATATAAAATCAACAGTTGATATCATTTATTTTAGGAAAAATGGATCAGAGATTAAAAAATAGAAATTTTATACTTTTGTGCATTGTTTAATTTGGTTTTTTATGTATTTTAGGGAAGGATCTACAGGGTGTTCAGGATCTCGCTACTAGATCATTCTTGTACTGATCCACCAGTCTACAGCCTCCAAAGAGCTGGGATTACAGGCACACACTACCACATTCAGTCTCAATTGCTGTCTCAGTGTGCCCCGGGGGCAGGGCCAGCATGGCAGGCCGAGGAATCAAACCTCTGGCCCCTGTGCCTGCTTGCAGTCACTTTAGTCCGCTGAGCTATTTGGCCTGCCCTTGTTTGGAATATTAACATATAATAATTATCAAGTAAAAATAATATGAAACATTTATGTATTGTAATATGTAGAACTTGTAAAGAAAGTGCTTTCATATGAATGAAAACAGTATATGATTTGAAAATAGAGTGACGTCCTTTCAAGTAGAGAATTTCTCCTTAATGAGCTGTGGTGTTGCTATCTGCAGCGTGCATGTAGCACCTAGTTTACCCCACTAGGAGCTGTATGAGAGAAAGAGATCACCACAACCACAGTGCGGGGAAGGTGACACAGAGCCGCTCGCTGTGTTCTAGGAAGCCACAAGATACTGCCAGGGTTCTATTGGAATGAGGTGGTGAGCGCTTCATGAATCTTCTAATACAGTCCCTGAAAGTAGAATAAGGGTGATGGAGGCATAAAAGTTTGAGTGATCTTAATAATATTAATTTGGTTTTTAAAGAAAATTATTGTAATTTGAAAATTTGACTTGAATAGTACTTCCAATCAGAAAGCATGTACAGGCAGCTCCATCTGTCACCTTTAAGTGATCTCTAAAGTGATGCTGTGGCCTACCTTGACTCACCCCCTAGAACTGCAATGCCTTTAAAACTCCAGATCCCCACAATTTTAATCTAGTTCTCTGCTACCTCTATAGGTATTATCTTCTCCTAACAACATTTTTTAAGTTGCACATTTTTTTTTTAAAATTCACTGCTGTCTTCTCTACAGACTCACATAGACATGTAAAAAAATGCTCTCTTGAGTCAGAAGGCTTCACACAGGGAAAAGATTTTATTCTGCTGGGTCATGTAGTCCAAGCATTTAAAGATGTGTCTAGCACATATTTTAGCACATGCTAAGAAATTTGTAGAGTAAAGTAGTGAGTATTTTTTTTTTCTGCTTCTACATGATATTCTTTAATCTAGAATGTCCACGTTTCTGTTACCACTATAAGACTAGGTACTGATTTTGATCTTGATGACAGAAGACAGTCCCACCTAGCAACCATAATAGAAAGAGCCTGACCTTCCTTTTGTCCAGTTTTTCTCAGCTGTGAGCACTCTGTGTAATCCTGCGATTCACTCCACCCTCTGGGACTGCTGTAGAGATCTGCTTTTAACATCTCGCTTTCAGTGATGCTCATGGAGGTGGAGGTGCTGAAGGCTGGCTGTGTCCCTTCCATGTTATTTCCTTGAGTGATGTTCATTGGGGTGAGCAGGCATAGATCTTCTTTCCTGGGGAAAAGAGGGGTTGGAGCCCAAAGGATCTGGTAAGATGCAGAGTCAACCAAGAGGTGATGGCAACGTGAACTGAGACCAAGACTGGAAGAAAGCAAACAATCACGGATGCAGCCAAAGCTTTAAAATGCCAGAGTGTTCCATTTGCCCTTTGCCATAAAAATGACAGTTGGGTTAAGGATTACGCACTCCTTATTAGCCATTAGCCTTAACAACAAAGATGAAAGACCTCAAGGGTAATTTTTGTCACTAAGATTTGAATTGATTTCTCTGGGCTGAATCTTAAATTAGTAGTTAACCGATGGCAAGGCCTATACCAAGGAGGTCATGTTTCCAGCCAACATTTCCTAAAGCCATTAGATATCAGTATTTGTCTGCCATAAATCTGGAAGCTGGAGTCTGACAAGATTAACAGAGGAAGGAAGAAAACTCACACTCAATCATACTATCTTAGGTTTATCTTGGAAAAGCAGATGCTAACCTATCTCTTTTATCTATCTAATATGACACAATATAAGAAAGGACCATGCATGGAAGCCTTAGTAGAGAAAATCCTTAGTTTTTGATCTTTTCCTTTTATAAAAATACTGACAGTTGCTGGGAACCATTATCTGCTTACTGAGGTTTAAGTGTTGCTTAGATGTCCTAGATTACTTTTAAGCTAAGATCCAGCTGAAAAGAGAGAACAAAGAAAGTTTGTTTGTTTGTTCTCAACAAAGAAACCAGGTGGAGTAGTCCTAAAAGACTTCATGGATTTCATTTTTGTTTTAGGGAAGGACTTTAAATTCCTGCTTCTAAAAGTCTCAGTATAAATAATAGTTTCTTAAACAGTTTTTTTATTATTATTATGTCAACTTTTAAGTAGAATAGCACTAGTTTCTGCAGAGCAATAGAGCCTGAAGAGAGATGTGAACATGAATCCAGTACCAATTATTTACAGGGGACTGCATTTTCATATATATATATATATATATTTCATGCTGTCAATAACACTGTGGCATAAATTATTTCCATTTTACAGATGAGAACACAAGGCCTGGAGCCAGCAGCATCAGCCTAAGTTGATCTCTAAATGCCAACCTGAGACTCATTTGTTTAGACCTTGATCAAGTCTAAGAAGAAATTCAACATTTGTACTTAAGGTACCATGACATCTTTGCATGATTTATGCAATTCACAAATAGTTTCTGAGTTTCAAGCATATTTCAAGTTCTATATGAATTGAAAATGCAAAAATTATTAATAGAGCCATCTTTGTTGTTATATGATGTTTAGTCTACAATTGATTGTGTGATTCTAAATTTTAGAAGAATGGTCTGGACTGGATATGAATTTGGTTTTAAGATATGAAATTGGGATCCTTAGCAATAAAACACTATGAGTAAAACTATGATTTAGGAGTCTTAGGTTTGAATCCTAGCTCCAAAATTCACTGTGGAATCTTGAAGCAGTTACTTTACCTTTCTGTACTTGTTTCCTTTGGTATGTAATAGATGCACTGTCCTGAAAAATGACTGATAAGCTGATGTTGCAGAGAACTTAGAACAATGGGAATGGCATTTTTATATAAAGGCTACTTAAGTCCTGCACCGTTACAGTATTCTACTTTTATAGAGATTCTGTTTTTGTTTAAACTCTAATTTTTTATGTGCATCTAGATCCTTTTTACTCTTTTACTTATTACTGTGGTTTATAATGAATATTCTGGTACATATATTTATAGGGCTGTGCAAAGTTCTATTAATAAGGTAAATTCTAACAGTGGAGTTGCTAAGTTAAAGAATATCAGCATTTTTCATTTGATAGGTATCCAAACTTCTGTCAAAAAATATCTACTACAGTCATAACAGTAAGAATATACATGTTTCTATCTCTGAAAATAGTAGGTATTGGTAAGCTTATCAATTTGCCTCTCTCACAGGAGAAATATGACGGGTCAGTGTTTAATATATTTGTTCAACCTAATAGGAATGTTTTAATTGGCCACATTTTTTTTCTCTGCATTTGCTTTTTTATCTTGTCCATTTCTCATAGGAACTCATTTATTTACTTGTTGGGTTATAAGAGTACTTTATGTATTAAGCAAATTAGTTCTCAATCATGCATATTTTCTCAGTGTGCTATTTATCTTGTGTAAAGCAACAAGCAAGACACTAAGGGCCCTTTCATATGTGTCCTTTTCTAAAGTGACTGCGTACTCACATGTGTAGACAGTTTCTTGAATCACACAGAAGAAATTTAGCATCATTATCAAACTACAGGAACCAGAGGCCATCAACTTTACACTTTATGTCAGTCTGTGCTATAGATGTTGAATGTTCTACAAAGGCCATGCTCCTTTTTTCCCTCTGTCTCTGGATATTTTTAAATGAACAAAGAACATACAACTTTGAAACAGAGATAGACAGTGGCTCCTCTGTTTTTTTCCCTACTTCTCTTCTTGTTTTAAGCTACCAAGTTCCTTCTCGGGAGCTCTTTTCAGGGCTTGGAACCATAGTAAAATTCTTCTGTGGGTTATGCTGATGGCTGATGTTAATGGGCAACATTTGGGGCAAAGGTCTCTTGCGTTTCCACATCTGCAGCTTTGTACGGGCCTCACCTCTGAGATGCCTGAAAGTGTGAAGCCAGGCAGGGCCTAATGTTTATTAGCAAGACAAAGAGCTGATGAGGGGAGGAGCTGGGATGAGCTTTAATTTACTGAAGATTTATTAGACCTCATGAAATCTGACCAAACCGCCCATTTTCTATCTCATCTGTCCATGTCTAAATGGGATGGCTTTGTTAGGATGTGGAGGTCATTGAGAATTATCTAGCAGCAAATCTCACTGCTGAGCAAGGCATTGCTACAGAAGAAGAGCACTGCATAAAGTTCGTGCTCTGAACACAGAACCTCAAATCTGGAAATAGGGAAATGTGGGAAAGTCCTGCCGGCCCCAGGGGCCTCTCCCTTGACTTTTGTTTGTGGTTTCAGTTCTTAAACATGTTTACTTGGACACAGGAACGGAGCTGAGAGAAGGCAGGGAAATGTACTTACACAAGCAGCTCTGATTTTGCTGGGCTGGTTTTTAGAGAAATGTATCGAATGTTCTGCTTTTCAGATAAATGCAGCCCGAAACTTCAGACTCAATGGAGCATGGTCAATAATACTTTAAAGCTCAGCTCATGTGCATGGGATATCTCTGGGGTGATACAAATGTCCAAATAGTTTCTCCTTGGCTCAAATTAAAGGTAAGGTTATTGGGGCTTGGTTTTCCATTTAGCCTGAGGCTTGAAGCTCATTAATAGGGTGTTAGAAAATTCTTTTAGATGTTTTGAACCAGGAATTTTCTTGGGTTGCTTTGTTTTATAGGTCTCACAGGTCTCTATCTGCCCATCTATGGAATGGGTAGAGGTTGAAAACATCAGGGCACAAGTAGACTATCTGGGAAAAAATGTGAAGGCTTACTGATTTCTCCTTATGAAAAAGATCTCACCCCATTTAATTCAGCACTGGAACTTACAGGAAGTAAAAGGAGAGCTTTGTTCATCTTAATAAAATTTTCATCTGTCATTGTGGATGTGACAAAAAAAGAAACTTAAAGTCTACAAAAAAAGAATGAATTATTCCTTCCTCTGAACTTAAAATTAGTAAGAAGGGTTGGTGGATTATAGTCAAACAAATGGAGAGGGTGGAAATATTGAGAATCCAATGTTTGAGATCATACTAGGTTTGCAACTAAAGAGGAATATAGGCAGTGATAGTAACAAATCATGCCAAAAGCACTGCATTCTTGGCTTTTGATAAAGAATTTGGACAAACAAAGAAGACAGGCAAAGTCTCTGCTTTAAGCTGTGCTTGATAATTCTGGTAAATTTCTAGGGCCCAAAGCAAACAGCTCTAAAACAACATTGATACTATTTGTTTTCCCATCAATGTAATAATCGTCTGTTTGACTGTGGGTTATAGATGTACATCATTCTTAATCTGTCATTGCCTAAATCGTCTTCTCTACAATGTGATCGCTCTCAATTAATGCAAATTAAACCACAGTTGTCTTGTCTGTAATTGTCTAAACTAGCAAAGCGCCTTTCTTCAGTGAAAAGAGCCATCCTGCACCCCTTGCTTTGTCTACCCCTAAGGGCCCAGTACTTGTTCCGTGCTTTATCTCTTTCTTGTGGCTTTTATCCACACAACATTAAAGGGACTCTTTATCCTTTATGCAGGCAAATAAAAAGTAGATTTAGAGAAAAAAGATGAAAAGGACACATTCCACTGGTGGTGTACTACAGAATCTAGCAGCATGGTTTGCAGACGTTGGCCAAGTTAAAAGTTGCACTGAGTACTTTTACATCAGAAATTCAGACAAAAAAATGAAATCAAGCATGTGCCTGTAAGAACTTGCAGTACATTAAAATGAAGCAGTGTCATTGGCAGCTCTTGAAAAGGGATTTCCAGGCCTGCCTTTTAGCCTTGGTTAATGGGGAAGAAGAACTCAAGAGTGGAAGGCTTGCCATTTGCCCTCTCCATCTGCTTCCATTTAGAGAATATGTGCTGTACAGCTTAAAGCAGGTAACAGAGCTTGAACTACAGAGCACATGATTCTCTCTAAGCGATTAGAGGCCATACCACTTATGAAGCGAATCTCAGCAGGTAGTGTTCCTTGGAAAGCTTCTCAGGGATTGGGATTGTTTTTCCCATGCAGATAATCACCAGACAAATTGCATTTAAAATTCACTGAGGTCATCAAATGAGAAATGCCAGAAGAGAGGTTCTGAACTTTTTTTCCAGAACCAGCCAAACTTCAGAAGAGTACTGAGGTCAAAGAGATTATCAGGAAGTTTCAAGCAACTAGCTGTGGGTCCGGAAGACTTGTGGCAGGATAATCATTGTGTCTAAACAGCACTGCAGTTGTTTCACGGATGGTTCTCCAGGCAAGGTGGAATACCTAGATATAGCTGATATACCTAGTCTAATCCCATTTTAATTTTACACAAAATTCAATCGAAACCATTTTTCTTGTCACACATTCTCCTGTATTTGTTAAGCATCCATAACATGAAAATCCAAAATCCAAAATACACTCAATTTTGAAGCTTTTTGAGTGTCACTATGATGCCACTTTGCAATAAGTAGAATATTTCACACTTGACCTCATTAACAGGTCTCAGTCAAAATACTAAAATATGTCCTAAAAATAGGGATAAAAATAACTACAAACTGTGTCAACAGAGTTCAGATGACAGTTCATACAAAGATGAAGAGGAAAACACACCAAAGAAAAGACATGAACTGCTATCAGGGAGTCTTAAAGCAGTGGTCTGACTATGAAGATGATGTATTTTAAATTTAATAATACAAGAACCTGTGGAGCCTATGAAACAAGCACAGAGAACTACTTGTAGAGAAAAGACTGGCATGAAAAAGTCAACTAATTAAAATGTAAATGTCAGGTACATGAATATAAAAGGATGTCACAATAGTACAGATTAAGTTCCACTAATCTAAGACTCTTATTTCCCAAATTCTCCAAAGCTTGAACTTTTTTTTTTTTTTTTTTTTGGTGGAACCTGGGGTTGAACTCAGGCCCTTGTGCTTGCCACAGAAGTGCTTATTCTACTTGGTCATCTCCCCAGCCCCATCTTGAATCATTTTGAATGCTGACATACTACCACAAAAGGAAAATTTTACACCATGAAATTGTATTTCAAGAACAAAAATATATAAAAATTGCATCACATTATTTTCCTCCTATGTGTATAAAGTATATATGAAACAGAAATGAATTTCTTGTTGCGCTTGAGTCCTCTCCCCAAGATACCTAATTATGCACAATTAATCCAAAATTAAAAAAACCCAAAACCCTCTAGTCCTAAGTATTTTACATATGAAATCTTCCACTTGTAGTTATATAAAGGATATAAACAGACAAATATAGAGAAATAAGTATTTAAATATCAAGAATACTATTTTGCACCAATTACATATATGAGACGTTCAGTTCACACTGAGGTTAATATAAATAGAAATCCTCACATGTACTTCTGCTAAGAATGTGCAACGGGGGCTTATGGAAGGAAAATTGCCAATATGTGTTTAAAA